>NW_025801940.1:439-6059 GCF_021613505.1 Equus quagga | reverse complement strand
GTCTTTTTTTATGGCTGAGTAGTATTCCATTGTGTATATATACCACATCTTCTTTATCCAATCATCAGTTTCTGGGCATGTAGGCTGGTTCCACGTCTTGGCTATTGTAAATAATGCTGCGATGAACATAGGGGTGCAACGGACTCTTGAGATATCTGATATCAGGTTCTTAGGATAGATACCCAGTAATGGGATGGCTGGGTCATAGGGTATTTCTATTTTTAACTTTTTGAGAAATCTCCATACTGTTTTCCATAGTGGCTGTACCAGTTTGCATTCCCACCAACAGTGTATGAGGGTTCCTCTTTCTCCACAACCTCTCCAACATTTGTCGTTCTTGGTTTTGGATGTTTTTGCCAATCTAACGGGGGTAAGGTGATATCTTAGTGTAGTTTTGATTTGCATTTCCCTGATGATTAGCGATGATGAACATCTTTTCATGTGTCTATTGGCCATATTCATTTCTTCTTTTGAGAAATGTCTGTTCATGTCCTCTGCCCATTTTTTGATCGGGTTGTTTGTTTTTTTGTTGTTAAGCAGTGTGAGTTCTTTGTATATTATGGAGATTAACCCTTTGTCGGATAAGTGGCTTGTAAATATTTTTTCCCAATTAGTGAGCTGTTTTTTTGTTTCAATTCTGTTTTCCCTTGCCTTGAAGAAGCTCTTTAGTCTGATGAAGTCCCATTTGTTTATTCTTTCTATTGTTTCCCTCAACTGAGGAGTTACAGTGTCCGAAAAGATTCTTTTGAAACTGATGTCAAAGAGTGTACTGCCTATATTCTCTTCCAAAAGACTTATTGTCTCAGGCCTAATCTTTAGGTCTTTGATCCATTTTGAGTTTATTTTGGTGTGTGGTGAAAAAGAATGGTCGATTTTCAATCTTTTGCATGTGGCTGTCCAGTTTTCCCAGCACCATTTGTTGAAGAGACTTTCTTTTCTCCATTGTAGGCCCTCTGCTCCTTTGTCGAAGATTAGCTGTCCATAGATGTGTGGTTTTATCTCTGGGCTTTCAATTCTGTTCCATTGATCTGTGGACCTGTTTTTGTACCAGTACCATGCTGTTTTGATCACTGTAGCTTTGTAGTATGTTTTGAAATCGGGGATTGTGATTCCGCCGGCTTTGTTTTTCTTGCTCAAGATTGCTTTAGCAATTCGTGGTCTTTTGTTCCCCCATATGAATTTTAGGATTGTTTGTTCAATTTCTGTGAAGAATGTTCTGGGGATTCTGATTGGGATAGCATTGAATCTGTATATTGCTTTAGGTAGTATGGACATTTTAACTATGTTTATTCTTCCAATCCATGTGCAAGGAATGTCTTTCCATCTCTTTATGTCATCGTCAATTTCTTTCAAGAAAGTCTTGTAGTTTTCATTGTATAGATCCTTCACTTCCTTGGTTAAGTTTATCCCAAGGTATTTTATTCTTTTCGTTGCGATGGTGAATGGGATAGAGTTCTTGAGTTCTTTTTCTGTTAGTTTATTGTTAGTGTATAGAAATGCTACTGATTTATGCACGTTAATTTTATACCCTGCTACTTTGCTGTAGTTGTTGATTATTTCTAATAGTTTTTCTGTGGATTCTTTGGGGTTTTCTATGTATAAGATCATGTCGTCTGCAAACAGCGCGAGTTTTACTTCTTCGTTACCTATTTGGATTCCTTTTATTTTTTTTTCCTGCCGAATTGCTCTGGCCAGCACCTCCAGTACTATGTTGAATAGGAGTGGTGAAAGTGGGCACCCTTGTCTTGTTCCTGTCCTCAGAGGGATGGTTTTCAGCTTTTGTCCATTGAGTATGATGTTGGCTGTGGGTCTATCATATATGGCCTTTATTATGTTGAGGTACTTTCCTTCTATACCCATTTTACTGAGGGTTTTTATCATAAATGGGTGTTGGATCTTGTCGAATGCTTTCTCTGCGTCTATTGAGATGATCATGTGGTTTTTGTTTTTCATTTTGTTGATGTAGTGTATCACGTTGATTGACTTGCGGATGTTGAACCATCCCTGTGTCCCTGGTATAAATCCCACTTGATCATGGTGTATAATCTTTTTGATGTATTGCTGTAATCGGTTTGCCAAAATTTTGTTGAGGATTTTTGCATCTATGTTCATCAGTGATATTGGCCTGTAGTTCTCCTTCTTTGTGTTGTCCTTGTCAGGTTTGGGGATCAGAGTGATGTTGGCTTCATAGAATGTGTTAGGGAGTTCTCCATCTTTCTCAATTTTCTGGAACAGTTTGAGGAGAATAGGTATTAAGTCTTCTTTGAATGTTTGGTAGAATTCTCCAGAGAAGCCGTCTGGTCCTGGACTCTTGTTTTTGGGGAGGTTTTTGATTACCGTTTCTATTTCCTTACTTGTGATTGGTCTATTCAGATTCTCCATTTCTTCCTGATTCAGTTTGGGGAGATTGTATGAGTCTAGGAATTTGTCCATTTCTTCCAAGTTGTTCAATTTGTTGGCATATAGTTTTTCATAGTATTCTCTTATGATCTCTTGTATTTCATTGGTATCTGTTGTGATTTCTCCTCTGTCATTCCTGATTTTATTAATTTGCGCTTTCTCTCTTCTTTTCTTGGTGAGTCTGGCTAGGGGTTTGTCAATTTTGTTAATTCTTTCGAAGAACCAACTCTTTGTTTCATTGATCCTTTCTATTGTCTTTTTTGTTTCAATATCGTTTATTTCTGCTCTTATTTTTATTATTTCCCTCCTTCTACTGACTCTGGGTTTTGTTTGTTCTTCTTTTTCTAGTTCTGTTAGGTGTCGTTTGAGGTTGCTTACGTGAGCTTTTTCTTGTTTAGTGAGGTGAGCCTGTATTGCGATGAATTTCCCTCTTAGGACTGCTTTTGCTGCATCCCAAATGATTTGGTATGTCGTGTTCTCATTTTCATTTGTCTCCAGATAATATTTGATTTCTTCTTTAATTTCTTCAATGATCCATTGTTTGTTGAGAAGCGTGTTGTTTAGTCTCCACATTTTTGCACCTTTCTCTGCTTTTTTCTTGTAGTTGATTTCTAGTTTAATAGCGTTATGATCAGAAAAGATGCTTGATATTATTTCAACTCTCTTGTATTTATTGATGTTTGCTTTGGTTCCCAAAATATGGTCAATCCTTGAGAATGATCCATGTGCACTCGAGAAGAATGTGTAACCTGCTGTTTTTGGATGAAGTGTTCTATATATATCTATTAAGTCCATCTGGTCTAATTTTTCATTTAATTCTATTATTTCCTTGTTGATTTTCTGTCTGGATGTTCTGTCCATTGGTGTTAATGGTGTGTTGAGGTCCCCTACTATTATTGTATTGTTGTTGATGTCTTCTTTTAGTTCTATTAAGAGTTGCTTTACAAATTTTGGTGCTCCTGTGTTGGGTGCGTATATATTTATAAGTGTTATGTCTTCTTGGTGGAGAGTCCCTTTTATCATTATATACTGTCCCTCTTTATCTTTCTTTATCTGTTTTGCTTTGAAATCTACCTTGTCTGATATTAGTATAGCGACACCTGCTTTCTTTTGTTCATTATTAGCTTGGAGTATTGTTCTCCATCCCTTCACTCTGAGTCTGTGTTTGTCTTTGGGGCTGAGGTGTGTTTCCTGGAGGCAGCATATTGTTGGATCTTGTTCTTTGATCCATCCTGCCACTCTGTGTCTTTTGATTGGGGAGTTCAATCCATTTACATTTAGAGTGATTATTGAGACGTGGGGGCCTACCACTCCCATTTTGTGTCTTGTTTTCCGGTTTTTTTCAGTTTCCTTTGTTTCTCGTCCCATGGTTTAATCTGTTCTGATGTAGAGCTGCTACTCTCTGTTGTTGTCCTTCTACTTATCTCCTCTGCTCTTGGTTTTGTAGCCCCTTTCCTTTTTTGGATTTTTCAGGAATGAGGGTTTTCCTGAGGATTTCCTGAAGAGGAGGTTTTGTGGCAATGAACTCCCTTAATTTTTGTTTATCTGGGAAAGTTTTTATTTCTCCATCGTATTTGAAGGATATTTTCGCTGGGTAGAGAATTCTCGGCTGTAGATTTTTGTCCTTCAGATTTTTGAATATATCATTCCACTCTCTTCTAGCCTGTAAAGTTTCTGCTGAGAAATCTGCTGATAGCCTGATGGGAGTTCCTTTGTAGGTTAGTTTCTTTTGCCTGGCTGTCCTTAATATTTTCTCCTTGTCGTTGACTTTTGCTAGCTTCACTACTATATGCCGTGGAGTTGGTCTTCTTGCATTGATAAAGTTTGGAGATCTATTGGCTTCTGTCACCTGAAGATCCATCTCCCTCACCAGATTTGGGAAGTTCTCGTCCATTATTTCTTTGAATAGGTTTTCTGCCCCTTTCTCCTTCTCTTCTCCCTCTGGTATACCTATAATCCTTACGTTGCATCTCCTAATTGTGTCTGATAATTCTCGGAGAGTTTCTTCATTTCTTTTAAGTCTTGCTTCTCTCTCCTCCTCTGCCTGCAACAATTCTATATTGCCATCTTCCAAATTGCTAATTCTTTCCTCCATATTATCAGCCCTACTGTTCAGAGCATCTAGATTTTTCTTAATCTCCTCTATTGTGTTCTTCATTTCCAATATTTCTGTTTGGTTCTTCTTTATCGTATCAAACTCTTTTGTGACATAGCTCCTGAACTCGTTGAGTTGTCGGTCAGAATTCTCTCTTAACTCATTGAGAATCTTAATGATGGCTGTTTTGAAGTCATCGTCATTTAGGTTATACATCTCATTTTCTTTGGGATTGTTTTCTGTGTATTTGTTGCTTTCTTTCTGTTCTGGAGATTTAATGTATTTTTTCATATTGCTTGATGTTGTTGATTTGTGCCTCCGCATGGAAATAGAGTTTAGTTGCTCCTTTCACTTGTTTCAGCTGCTGCGGAGGGAGGAGCAGCTGTTTATATTTCACCAACCAGGAATCCTGTCCGTAGTTGCTAACTGGGCCTGGGCCCCTCTTCGTAGCCACAGTGGCCCTTTGGATTCCCTCCTCTGCCGTGGGGGCCGTCACAGGGGGGCTTCAGGCTGCAGGTGCCTACTGTTGCAGCCCACCTAGATGTGCTCTCTCCTTGGGGTCTGCAACGGTGTTATGGGCTTTTCCAGCAGCCAGGGGTGGGATCACTTATATTTGTTGCTCTGTTGCTGTCGGCACCCACCAAATCTCACTTGTCCTCTATAGGTCGCAGGATAGCTATTGGCATCTTCTACAGTCTGTGGTTAGTACACCTAGCTATGCTGCTTTTGCCCTGGGGTCTTCCAGCCTTGTGGCTGGCGGCTGGGTGCCTTCTATTGGTGCTGTGCAGAGGCTTTCCCTAAGGCTGCTGTGAGCCTGTAGGGTTTCCCCCTAGGCTAGTAAGCTGGGTCTCTGGAACTCTCTCCAGCCCCAGTCCTCTCTGAGATCTCCAGCAATCCCTAGCCTCACGGGGTGGGCAACGGCAGCTGGAGGTCGCCCCGCCCTCAGGGCTTCTCTCCGGGCCTCTGCCGGAGCCGTGAATGCTCAGCGTGGCCCCTCTGCTAACGGCAGGCAGAGAGTTTTGTCTGCTGCCCGGGCGGAGCTCCGGCGCTTCCCCTCCGGGTCGCAGAACCGGCCTTTGAAGCTTCCCCCGGCCCCGGTCCTCTCCGAGATCTCCGGCAATCCCT
>NW_025801940.1:0-339 GCF_021613505.1 Equus quagga | reverse complement strand
GCGTGGCCCCTCTGCTAATGGCAGACAGAGAGTTTTGTCTGCTGCCCTGGCGGAGCTCCGGCGTTTCCCCTCCGGGTCGCAGGACCGGCCTTTTGAAAGTTCCCCCCGCCCCGGTCCTCTCCGAGATCTCCGGCAATCCCTAGCCCCACGGGGCGGGCAACGGCAGCTGGGGGTCGCCCAGCCCTCTGGGATTCTCTCCGGGCCTCTGTCGGAGCCGTGAATGCTCAGCGTGGCCCCTCTGCTAACGGCAGGCAGAGAGTTTTGTCTGTTGCCCGGGCGGAGCTGGCCGGCGCAGTTTTACAACCATTCATCTGCAAAAGCTGTGCAATCACTTTGGTT
>NW_025801939.1:0-2722 GCF_021613505.1 Equus quagga | reverse complement strand
TGCTCCCCGTGCCAGCTACAGGCCCTGTCCCCGCTGCCTTCACCCCACCCCTGGCTCCAAATCTGACCAAGGCCCCGACCTCTGGACTCCAGGGGTGTGTCCAGACCCCAGCTGAACAGACAGGGAGGGGGAGGGCAGGGTGTCTTGGGGGACCTGGCCGAGTGGCCCCGGCCTGCCCCACCCTCACAGGGCTCTCTGACCCCCAGCCTGGGCCGAGCCTTGCCATAGCCTCACCTCCTAGGATCCCCTCGGGATGTTCCCCTCCCCCCTCCTTCTGGCCTCCTTCCAGATCTCCAGCCTCCAGGTTACCTGCACTAGCAGCTCCCTGCTCACGCGTTTCTCTCTCCT
Source organism: Equus quagga (assembly GCF_021613505.1). Lineage (NCBI taxonomy): Eukaryota > Metazoa > Chordata > Mammalia > Perissodactyla > Equidae > Equus > Equus quagga. The sequence continues at coordinate 2,374 of NW_025801939.1, read as the reverse complement.
GACCCACTTCTTCCAGGTTCGAGAACTCTCCCTGCGGGGTGGGGAAAGAAAGAAAGAAAGAAAGCAAGAAAAACTGTGGGATGCTTGAAGGCAAGTCCCATTTATTTGAGAACCCAGCAGATCCAAACTGCCTGGGGCCTGGATGAGGGATTTCGCTGGGGTGTTCTGAGCTCCAAGGTCCCCATGGGACTGCGGAGGGGCCTCTCCTCTTGTCCTTTGGGGCCTCCATTCCCAGATGTCCCAAACAGATCTCTTTGGAACAGTGTTGGTTTCAGCTGCATAGAGGCTTCTGTTGCTGCAAAGGAAACACCTGAGAATCTCCACCTGGGCTCAAGCCAGGATCTGGTCTGGAAGGAAATGAATCCCTGGGATGGAACTGCTGGCCTAAGGGCGCTGAGAGACTGAGAGACCCAGCACCCAGGTCAGTCCCTGTGCCCGGCGTTCGCTGCCTCCCAGGTGCTCTCAGCTGACTTTGGGGGACATGCCGGCCCAAATCAGGCTGCCTGGGCAACCTCACCCTCATGGTGCTTGGCTGGAGAGCAGACTACCCACCTGGAAATTTGTCCCCAGGTGTCTTGGAGACGGGCAATGGCAGGGCTCTGCAGGGCAGAAAGGATTGTGTGGAGGGAACAGAAGTTCCCAAGGCCTCGACACTCCTGGGGAAGCGAAGAGATGGAACCGTGAGGGTGAGCTGAAGCTCTGCTGCCTCTGGTTTCTGTCCCCTCATGGACTTCCCCTGTCCTGGAGGAGACACATGCCCAGGGAAGCCAGGGTGGGCACACCTGCCACCCGACGAGTAACACTGCCAGGCACAAGGATTTGTAGCTCAACACAAGGAAGGAAGTGAGCTTGTCCCCACTGGGACCTCAAGTCAAGGTCAACGTGGCCCTGGCATGAGGGTCAAGGGACAGTCCAGGGACTAAGACCTCAGACTTCAATCCTGAGAGCTGAGAAACAAGAGGCAATTCCCACCCATCCAGACAGGGCGTGCCAAGGCTTACCTCAGCCACCCTGATCCACAGCTCAACCACCCTGGCCCTGTCCTGCGCTGTCATGCTCGCGTCCCCAAGGCAGGTGACGAGGATGCAATTGGCCACAGTGTTGTCGTGCATCACAGTGTCACGGACGGTGGGTGCCAGGGACTCGCGTTCCCTGTTGTCGCGCTCAGACCAGATGGAGCCGAGGCAGTGGGCGGGCACCAACGTCTTGAACAGCTCCTGCAGAAGATTCGGAGTGTCACCCGGTCCTGCCGCACCCCAGCTCAGCGTCCACAGTCCCCCATAGGCCCAGGCAGGGTGAGATCAGAACTGGAGCTCAGGAAGCAGAGCATGTGGCCTGAGGCTTGTGGGAGTCCCTGGGTTTTGTCTGTGTCCACTGAATGCACCCAATCCAGGATGAACCCGGACACAGTACTGTGGGGAAGGGAGGGGACATTTGCTCCCAGCCCCGTCTCACTTCCTCCAAGCTCCAGAGGGTAGCCCACACATGCCCACCAGAAGGGTCATCATCCACCCATCCCAGTGCCCCTTGGGTCCCACTCCCCATTCCCATGCACATTCCCCCTGAGGCAGGGACAACCCCCAGCTTTGTTTGACTGTCTCCACTGGAGTCAATACACATCACCTTCCTGATAAGTGCTGAGGCTGTCCAGGCCACCTGCGCAGATGGGGGATCCACCCAAGGACCTGGCAGCACTTCAGTGAGTGCCCATCCCCCACCAAAGGGCCAGACTTTGCCCACCTTCCACTCTCTCCCACCTCATTCATCGGCACAGCCACCCTGTACAGCAGGTGCTCTGAGTGTCTGTCTCTACTGTCCCCTGTTCGCTAGGGCACAGCGAAGGCTTGGGGAGAAAGAAAGCTGTCCAGGTCACAGTGTTGATAAGGGAGAGAACAGGGATTTGGACCCAGATCATCGGAATCCCGAGCAGGGAATGGCAGGTGTGGGGTGGCTCATGGCACCAGGAAGGCAGGGGCCACCCGCCCCGCGAGCTCCTTTGCTCACCGCAGCCATCCTCGTCAGCTGCTCTGCCACCAGCTGGGGAGGGAAGTCCAAGATGTTCAGCTTCTCCTCCCGCAGCTGGTCCTCGGTGGTCACGGCCCAGGGGCAGCTGGGCTCTGGGGCTGCCTCTAATGGTGGCCCTTGCTCTGGTCCTGGAGTGGCCGACTCAGGGGCTGCTGGATCCAGCTCTACCACACGTGGTGAGACTGGAGGTGGAGCTGGCTGCAGCCCGGGGGCTGGCACTGGCTCTGGCTCTGGAAGTGGCAGGAGCTTTGGAGCTGGCTCTGGAGCAGGATAAAGAGAAAGTTTCACCCACACACCTGACGGTTTCTGTGCCTTTCCAAAGATAGGAAGGGCTCCACTGCCTCTAAGG
>NW_025801938.1:0-3247 GCF_021613505.1 Equus quagga | reverse complement strand
TCAGGTGGGCCCTGCTCTGGGTGAGCCCACTGCTGTCCTGGGGGACAATGGTATTGCCAGGGCTCTCTTCCTCCTTTAGGGGCCACACGCGGTGGTTCCATTCAGTTAACTGCAGCCTGATTGCTCTCCTGTTTTCATCAGGGTCCTGGGGGAATCATTGGCTCTACCAGTTAGTCCAATAACAGTCTGCTCCTTAGTAGAAACACTTACTGAAGTCACTGTTGCATATTTGTTCTGACCCCTGCAAGCCCATTCCGAGCAGTCTAATTCTCTGGTTCTTTCCAGAAAACCAGTCAGCCCACAGTCTAACCTGTATCTTTATGAAATACACAAATCTACTCCTAGTTGCCTTTTACCTCATTCTCCACTTCTTTGAGAGTGTCCTTTCACTTGCACTTTTCGTGATCTCCTGCCAGCCATCTTAATACTTTGGAAAGGGATGAAGAGCTATGTGTTTTATGGCTTGCTTCACCCCCACACTCAGGAAAAATCTCTGTGCCAGGACCCTGGACTTGTCTGGAGGACAATGGGAAGCCTCTTTCTGAGTGACGATCCCACTTCAGGAGTTGAGTGCTCAGGGCAGGGGAGAGACAGCAGCCAGGGGTCGTCTTCATTGTGTGTCCTGGCACCTCATGGATGACTTATCTTCCAGCCACCTCAGCAGCTGGGACAGGGTGACCGATGCCCCAGGATTGTCAGGTCACTGCACCATGGATGTCACCTCAGTTCCACGTGGAGGGAGTGAAACAACGGTGTCCCGACTTTTTGAGCCAACTCGCACCGCACTTGGTCACCCTCAGCAACAGGCCGCTGGGGCAGGCTTTGACAATTTGAAGTCCTCTCTTCCCAGGAGGAAAGCCCTCGGAGTGGCAGCTGGGGTGACAGGGCTTGACTTTGTTTTTGTTTTATATTCCACGGAGGAAAACATACGGCATTTTCCTTTCTCCTTCGGACTTATTTCACTGAGCATAACACCCTCAAGATCCATGCATGATGTCACAAATGGCAAGATTTCATCTGTGACAACACTGACTCAGTAGTTGTTCAGTAGCCTGTTGTTTTCTCGCCACAGATTTGTGATTTCTCCAGCTTTCTTCCTGTAGTTGACCTCTGGTTTCGTACCATTGTGGTCAGAACAGATTCTTGATGTGATTTCAGTCTTCTTAAATTTATTGAGACTTGCTTTGGGTCCCAACACAAATGTTCTGCGTGCACTTGAGGAGGATGGTATTCTGCTGCCTTTGGATGGAATGGTCTGTATATATCTAGGAAGTCTGTTACCGTGTTTCATTTAAGGCCAATGTTTGCTTGTTGACTTTCTGCCTCAGTGACCTACCCACTGATGTAAGTGGGGGGGTTAAAATCCCCTACTATTATCGCGTTGCTGTCAATTTCTCCCTTGAGGTCTGCTGATGGGTGCTGTATATATTTGAGTGTTCCCGTGTTGGGTGCACACATATGATTAACTGCTATGTCTTCCTGATGGGTTAGCCCCTTTATCACTATATAATGTCCATCTCTGTTGTTACTTTTGGGGTTGGAGTCTATTTGTCTGATGCCAGTATGGCCACACCCCCTTTCTTTTGGCTGCCATTTGCCTGGAGGCTCCTCTTCTGCCCCTTCGCTTTGAGCCCGTGTTTGTCTTTAGAGCTGAGCTGGGTGTCCTGGAGGCAGCAGAGAGTTGGGTCATGTCTTTTACTCCACGTGGCCACTCTGGGCCTTTTGACTGGTGATGTCAATCCATTTACATTTAGGCTGATTATTGATCTAGGAGGACTTACTGGTGCCATTCTGTCTTTTGTTTTTCTAATTGATCTATATCTCCATTTTTCCTTTTCCCTTGTTTTCTGTCTGACATTTTACTTTGCGGTTTCCAATTGTGTTTTTCTAAGTTTCCTCTTTTTCAATGCTTGGTTCCTCTGCTCTAAATTTTTGTTTTGTGTTTACCTTGAGATTTGTATAAAACGAATCATAGATAAAATAGTCCTTTTTCTACAGATGCTTTCTTATCTTCATTTGCCCATACTACTTCTAAGAATTCGCTACACTGAGCTCCTGTAGATGTCTAGAAAATCTGTCTGTTACCATGTTTCATTTAAGACATTTTCCATGAGTTACCTTCTGTTTCATCATTGCCATTTTGCGGGCAGGATTAATACTCTACTTTCAGACCAGACGTCAGGATTATGTTGCCACATGCAATAAGTTAATACAAAAGTTTATTCTCCAAAATACCTTCTAAAGAGAACAGGCCAAGGGAAACCTTGTTCATGTGGCTTGTGCAAAGGACCACAGCCTGGCCAATTAATACGTGCAGGTTTAGAGGCTTCACATTTTAAAGGTCTGAGCCTCCCATCTGCAGACACAAAAAGCAAAGGGGCACGTGTCAACGTTCATAACTTGTTTACCATTATGATCCCGACAGGGTGAGCAGGCGTCTACAGCTGATTGAGAGTCAAATGTGGAAAATCAAGTCAGTGTCTATTAGTGTTCACTCCTGAGGTTGCTTGGCTGCATGATGCCACTATTCAAATAAATTTGATTTGCATATTAATTAAACAGCTATGTGAAAAGTGCAAACATATTGTATTTAAGGTGACAAAGCCTCAAAAAAACATTTGAATAGTCATCCAAATATGTGGAGGGATCCAGGAACGTGTAAGTATGGTTCCAGAACTCTGTTCAAATATTTAACTGATATTATTTTAATCTGTTGTCTCATTTGTTGTGCTATTAGTGGCACCTTCCTACCCACATACCACAGGCAGCCCTCTTAGAGGAAGAGAGTTCTCCCTGGATGGATAATAAATACTTTAAAGGCAACTCGTCAGCAGCTACCACGGCTGCCAAGGGGTTTTCCTTCAGGGAAACAACTCAAACACGAGCTGTCTCCTACACGAATTTTGAGTGTTTGGGACATTTCTTGTTTGGCAGGAAGTATGTTTGTTGAATGACTTCATGTGTGCCCAGGTCAGTAGCAGTGACTCCCATGACAATGAGCACGTGAGTGCAAATGGTAGGGAAACAGCACATCTGTATGTGATGAGCCAGAGGGGTTTTGAAGGAGGTACCCCAAATGAAGTATTTACATGCAGGGCACACAGACCACAGGCGATGTGTGGGGAAGACTTGGAAGTGGGATACGACAGTGGTGGCCAGGGAGCACTGTTACAATAAACCAGAGACCTGTAGGAGTGACAGTTCTGGCAGGAATGGCCAGTAGGGAAAGGGCTCTATCAGCTGCCAG
>NW_025801937.1:0-1778 GCF_021613505.1 Equus quagga | reverse complement strand
CAGTAAGCCTTTTGAGGTGATTTTCCATCCTTGGAAGTTCACCTTCTCTAATCTCTTTCAGCCCCCAAAGCTGTATGCCGTCATTCTGGAACCCTTTTTGGATTTTTGCTTTTAGGTGAATTTATTGCCATAACCCTGCATTAGAACATCCTATGTCTTTCAGATTTACATCCTCATCGATTTAGACTTCCGTGTAGGTTCCATCCTATTCACCAGCGCAAGCCGAATCACAGGCCCTCACCACACACTTGTGCCTCATCATCTCTTTCACCCTCCAGCACCGCCCCGCTTTGCCTCTGGGCACCCCTAATCAAATGTCCAGTGTCACATGTTGGTTAGTGTTTGTTTTTTCTTCTTGTAAGTGAGATCCTGCGGTATTTGACTTTGTCCCTGGGGCTTGTTTCACTTCCGCTAAAACCCTCCCAGCCATTCTGGTGGTCACAAATGGCTGGATTTCATCCTTTGTTCCCGCTGAATGGTCTGCCATTGTGTGGCTATAGCCCATGTTCCTTCTCCATTCGTCCCTTGCTGGGCACCAGGGCGGCTTCCAAGTCTTGGAGAGCGGGAGTAAGGCTGTGGTGAACTCAGCGGTGCACATGTCTTTAGGCGGTAGTGTTTCCGAGTTCTTTGGCTAAACACGCCCCAGAGGAATAGCTGGATCATATGGGACATGGATTCTTAAATTTCGGAGGCAGTTCCACACCGCTTGGCCTAGTGGCTGCACCGTTTCCACTGCCAGCAGCAGTGCAGGAGGCTTCTCTTCTCTCCACCACCTCTCTGACGCTTGTTGTTTCCTATCTGCCTCCTTAGAGCCATTCTGACCACAGTGAGCTGCTATATCATTGTGGTTTGGATTTGCCTTGGCCTCAGACTTAATGAGGGTGAACAAGTTTTCATGCACCTGTTGGCCCTCTTTAGAACTTCTTGGGAGAAATCTCTGTGTCCATCTTTGGCCCAGGTTTTCATTGGCTTGTTCTTTTTCTTGTGGAGACGTGTGAGTCGATTGTATCTTTGGGCTTCTCACCCCTTGTCCGATGTGTGCTTTGCAAACATCCACACCCAGTTGTGGTGCTGTCTTTGCATTGAGTCGATGGTTTCCTTGACTGGGCAGAGGCGTCTGCATTTGAGGTGGTCCCGTTTGTTTCTTGTCTCCTTTGCTGCCCTTTTCCAGTCAGACAGGCCTCTTCCAAATAGGCGGCTCAGACAGATGGCAAAGAGCACTCTTCCTAGGTCTTCTCCTACTAGTTTCACTGTTTCAAGTCTGCCATTCAGGGCTTTAATCCATTTCAGGTGGTGCGTGTGCCAGGTGGCACATCATGGTCTACTCTCGTTGTGTTCCATGTGGCTGTGCAGGCTTCCCAGCACCGTTTCTTGGAGAGACTCTCCTTTGTCCACTGTCTCCTCTTGGCTCCCTGGGCGCAAATGGGCTGTCCATGTATGTTTGAGTTGGGCTCTGGGCGCTCGATTCTGTTGCATGGGTCTGTGTGCCTGTTTTTGGGCCGGGACTGTGCCGTTTTGGGACCTAGCGCTTCGTCCTCTATGTTGAAATCAGAAAGTGTGATACGTCCTGCTTTGTTCGTTTTCCTGAGGATTCCTTGGCCTCTTCAGGGTCTCTTGTTGCTGGCTGGAAACTTTAGGATCCTCTCTTCTATCTCTCTGGCAAATATGGCTGCAACCTTGACTGGGATTGCATGGAAGCCAGAGATTCCTTTCTCCACTATGGACGTTTCAAGTGTGTTAATTCTTCCATTCCTAGGTCCCGGAATATCCTTCTGTTT
>NW_025801936.1:0-2350 GCF_021613505.1 Equus quagga | reverse complement strand
CAGAAGCGTGTGCATTTGATGTGGTCCCATTTGTTTCTTGTTTCCTTTGTTGCCCTTGCCCAGTCGGACTTGCTTCTTCCAAATAGGTGTCTCAGAGAGATGGCAAGAGCACTCTGCCTAGGTCTTCTCCTACAAGGTTCACGGTTTCAAGTCTGCCATTCAAGGCTTTAATCCATTTCCAGAATGTATGTGAGACAGGTGTAACATCATCGTGTACTCTCGTTGTGCTCCATGTGGCTGTGCAGGCTTGCCAGCACCGTTGATTGTAGAGACTCTCCTTTCTCCACTGTCTCCTAGTGGATCCCTGATCGAAAATGGGCTGTCCATGTACGTTTGAGTTGGGCTCGGGGCTCTCGATTCTGTTGCATGGGTCTGTGTGCCTGTTTTAGGGCCCAGACTGTGCCGTTTCGGAACCCAGCGATTCGTCCTTTATGTTGAAAGCATAAAGTGTGACACGTCCTGCTTAGTACGTTTTCCTGAGGATTCTTTGTCTATTCAAGGTCTCTTGTTGCTGGCTAGAAACTTTCGGGTTCTGTGTTCTATCTCTGTGCAAATATTGCTGCAACATTGAATGGGATTGCATGGAATCCGGAGATTCCTTTCTCCGGTATGGACTTTGGAAGTGTGTTAATGCTTCCATTCCTAGATCCAGGAATATCCTTCTTTCTCCTTGTTTCTTCTTGAATTTCTTTCCTCCAACGTTTCCTAGTTGTTGATTGACATAGCTTTCAACAGTTTTGCTAAGGTTCTTCATAGAGATCTTAGTCTTTTCACTGGCAAGCTGGTTTTTACTTTTTTTTAGCTTCAGTTTTTTTATACTTCACAACGTTTAATTGGTTTTATTTTGGCAGAACTGCATCGCAGAGCTCACATCTGCTGGCAATGCTCCTGTATTTGCTGTGGAAGTCTGGCCCTGTCTAATGTCACTTTCCATCTGCCACTAGACTACCTCGGATGCCGGCCCCAGAATGACTGAAGCAGTGGTGAGCAGGCTGACCCAATGGTCCACGTGGTCCATGTCAGGCCACCGACCCAGAAGGTGCGGACCTCACTGCTGCACCACCGGCCGGCCCCTTTCATGTTCCATTGGTAACCTGCAGTTGAGTGCAATGGGACTTGAATATGCTACTTGAGCCCAACTCTGGCACTGTGTAGATGAGGCCAGGTTGTTTTTCGGGTCCACTGTGATGTCAGAGGATTTGTCATCATCGTGTCTCTGCTGTGCCAGCAAGATTCATGGACACACCATTTCAGAGCCTGCTTGGAGCAGTCTCATAACTCACACTTCCCACTTAGCCCAGGCTTGACCTTCGCTGCCGTCTTTTGGCTTGTGAATTTCTCTGACTTTCAAACATTCCAGCAGAGTCTGTCTAAAGACTGACATCATCTTTCATTGTAGATTATCCAGGTGTGATTTCTGTTCACATTCCATTTTCTGGGAGCTTTGTTTCTTTTCCATAGTATAATCGTCATGGTATTTCTCAGCTCTCTCCCTTAGACATGCTCATCACTCTGTTCTCCTTCATTCCCAGTGATTAATTTTGCATTTCTTGAATCACCGTATGTTCTCTAGGAGGACGTGTTAGTGCTTTTGTGACTCTTGGTTGTTGTCTTTGTATTTGCACCGGTCACTTGAAGGAGTCTTTGCTGTCCTAGCCTAGGTCAAACTAAGCGCTGAGAACACGTGGTCATCTGGGTTGGTTTGACATCCTGAGGTCAGAAACTCCAAATTCGAGGTGGTCTGGCAACCCCCTTCATGGGCACAATGTTTCCGAGAAAAATTAGACAAATCTGATGAATTCCTCTCTCCAGGAAAGATATTTTTCTGTCTCTTTTTTGGATTGGGAAGTTTCAAACTTGACCCCTGATCAATGAACGTTCCCCTAGATTCCGTCAAGATACGGGCTTACTTTATTTCTATAGGCTGTGCCATTTGTTTGCCTTACATCCTCAGCCCTGGCCTGTTTATTTTTCTTGAAACAGAATTCTAATGTTCTAATTTTTAACCAACTTCCTTACATATGGTGTCAAAACAAATAATCAATAATCCTTGTACAGCAAGAGATATGGGGAGAGAATTTGATTGGAGGGAAACTGAGCACACTAGACTGGGAGGTCAGCCTTCACGAAGGAACGAAGCCCTGTGGAAAAGGGTGCTTTTCAGCACCCTTGTAGAGCACTTCCAAACAAAGAGACATAGCCCAAGCGTGACAGGGCTCCATTCCTTCAAGGCTTCCAAGACATCTCTTGGGATACATTAGCATGTACCCTGTGGGCCCCAGTGATGCCAGAGCTATGGAAAGTGATACTGATCTTCAAAGAATGCTAGGGGTCTAGGAAAGGAGGCATC
>NW_025801935.1:0-1051 GCF_021613505.1 Equus quagga | reverse complement strand
ATTAATAACATTTACCCATCAAATACCAGCTAAGAAAGTCTATTGTCACTTATTTCACAATGTTTCCCATTTAATTTAATAGACCAAATAAGCCAAATTACTTTAGCATTTTCCTCCTTGTAGGAAGAGAGAGCAAATTTATTTGAGAAGTCTCAGGGACCCTCTGAAAATCCTCAGAGTAATCATTCTTCTGTCTACCAGGTCTAAAGTATGCCTTCATTCAGGATTTGAATATTTGTGAGGGAGAAGCTTGTCACAACATATCAAAAGTTTTTAAAATGTTGTTCAAATAGCAAACAACACTCACTGTGAAACAATGCTCAGGTATCCATTCAAAGTGATAACAGAAAGAGTCAAAAATATTAATAGTAACCTCAGCCATTATTTTCACAAAACAGATTTGTCTCTTAGGTAGACGTACTCAAAGGAACAGCTCTTACATCCTCTTTACCAAGAGCAGATCAAAAGTTCAAGAAAATGTATCCTTTTAGACAAAAACAAATTTGAATTTCTGCACCTACTTATTTTGAACATTCAAACTCATTCACTTAATTGAACTTACTTTAGTCTACTTGAGCAGGCATAAAACTCATTTCAGAATTCCTCCTTCACAAACCTTCTACATCTTTCTTTTCATTTTCAGTACTTGTCCCAAAGTCTTTCTTTTTTCCTTTCTAGTACATCAGGAGCAATTTATCTTTCTTAACCCATCAAACAAAAATATTTCCATTCTTTATACCTTTTTTACTGAAAACATACATTTTAACTTCCTTGAATACAGAGCTCCTTTGCTTAGTAATTTCCAGTAGCTTTAATTCCATAGGTTAGTTAGAACCTTTAACGCTTAATGGACGTAGTAAACACTAAAAAGGTAAACAATTATGAAATGTCTTTTATATCAGCATTCTAAACACTTCACAACTTAAGGAACATGCCACTTCGCAATAAAACACAAGGCATGCTTTTTGATACACCCAAACGCTTTTAGCCTCTTCAATAAGAAGCCAAAAGTAGATAACTTAGATATGTTTAACAATAATGTGTGAGTGTT
>NW_025801934.1:0-1727 GCF_021613505.1 Equus quagga | reverse complement strand
CCTGTGGTCAGAATGGCTATAAGGAACAAGACAGGAAACAAGTGTCAGAGAGGAGGTGGAGACAAGGGAAGCCTCCTGCACCACTGGTGGGAGTGTAAACTGGTGCAGCCAGTAGGAAAAGCAGTGTGGAATTGCCTCAGAAATTTCTACCATATGATCCAGCTATTCCTCGGCAGCTTGTATATCCATAGAACTTGGAAACACTAATGCATAGAGATCCGTGCACCACTGTGTTCACCACAGCCTTACTCCCGAGATACAAGACTTGTAAGCTGCCCTGGTGTCCATCAAGGGACGAATGGAGAAGGAAGATGGGCTATATCCACACAATGGCATAGCACTCAGCTGTAGGAATGGATGCAGTCCAGTCATTTGTGACCACCAGAATGGCTCCTGAGGGTATGAGGGGAATTGAAACAAGCCCAGGGAGAAGGTCAAATACCATGCGATCTAAGTTACAAAGAGATATAGAAAAAAAGGACAAACAAGCTGGAATCACGTGAGATGGAACCGGTGGTTCCCAGAGGGAATGGGAGCCTGGGCCCGGAGGGAGACATAGTTGAATAGGCACAGGAGTGTGGTGAGGGCCTGTAATTAGGCTTATGGTGGTGAAGATGATGTAACCTACACAGAACTTTAAATCTGTGAGGATGTAAATGTGAAAGATATAGGATGTTATAATGCAGGGTTATGGCCACCAATTCACATAAAATCAAAACTCCAAAAAGGGGTGCAGATTTACGACCTAAAGCTTTGGAGGCTGAAACAGATTAGAGAAGATGAACTTCCAAGGATTGGTAATCACCTCAAAATGCTTAATGATTCTACAGAAAGGTAGACCTTTGCAAAGAGATGAAGAGGAATACTAGGAAGAGAACATGTTCCGTGCTAAACTCACGAACCAACGGAAAATGCTACCTTCCATGTTGTTACTACTGATTCCCTTCACGCATGAGCCAAGCAGGCCAACATCTTCCCAAGTTCAGGCCAAAGTTTGGTCCAAAAGTCCAATTCAGGGCCTTCCCTGTATTGCAGCAGGTAAGTGCCCACGTTCCGCCTTGGTGGCCGGGGCTTCATTGGCTAGCATCACGTGTGTGGATCAGATTACTAGCATTAGGAAATCCAGATTTCATGGTCTCGCGGGCACAGAGATCATAAAGAAGTAGAAAGTGTGAGATGACCTTATCAATACGCACCAGAAAAAGAACCATGAGAATATTACAATCTATGAACGCGTCAACTACACTTGCCCAAATGATGAAGGAAACAAAACACGTGAGATGTCAAGGTGGAATTGTCACACCACTAGGAGATCACACGATCATTGTGCATCAGGGGATTGCCTGGACAACATCAACTTCTTACGGACTTCAGGACATTCTCTGAGGAAAGTCCACCCATTTGGCCATATCCACAAAAGATAAGAGATAAAACCAGGGATGATCTTTAAGGGAAGAAACCGGTGTCTAGAGGGAATATAGTAGACCTTTCAACGTTCGAGGAGAAAGTTAGAAACTGACAAGGAATCCAGACAAAGGAAAACTATCCTACCTGGAAAGGGGGAATAGTCAGACTGGTATGAGATGGGTCTGAACCATTGCGTGCATGGAGGTTTTCAGGACAACTTAGAATTCTGAGGGTGTTTATGACATCGCGGTGAACATGTCACCCAAGATGGCTGCATGTTTCCAGTCCTAGCATTGGACTAGGCTAGGATAGTCAAGTGA
>NW_025801933.1:0-2541 GCF_021613505.1 Equus quagga | reverse complement strand
ATGGCAGCGCCCAGCATGGGATTTCTCTGACGTTTTCTTCATGTCACTCAAGGGACCTGAGCTCCACGTGGGCAGGAAACATATTGGGTTTTGCTCCCTGGTGAAGTTACAGTGCTGGGCACACAAGCAGGGAATAGAGGCCACTGGCTGAATGATTAAAAGAATGAATTCCTACCTGAACGAATGAACGGATGAGGAACAAGTGAAGGCCTGAATGAATGAATGACTGGATGAATGAGTGAGTGAGGCCATGAGTGAATGAGTGGATGAATAAGCCAGTGAACGGAAACACAGACGCCGCGATGCAAATGGGAGGAGGCACTATTTCTTGTCCTGGGGCCTCTGCCCAGCTCAAGGGCCCAGCCAGTCCCTGCCGCTCCTGGCCTCCGTTTCCCCACTGTCCCCTGAGGGGCGGGTGGTGGGGCTGCAGCAGCCCAGCTTGGCGTGGCCATGGCCGGGCTCTCCCCGCGGGCTGTGGCGGGGACGCGCTCGGAGCCGCACGGCCTCCCTCCAGCGGCGGACATGGGCGGACCCCAAGGTCGGCCGGGCTTGCTTCCTGGCCCTGTGCACAATGGCCAGAGAAAGCGCGTGCCCGTGACCGCCCGCCGCGCGCATGTGCACTGCCAATGGCGCCCAAGGGCCGCTCCCAAGGGTCTTGTCCCGCCTTCTGCTCCATGGCCAGGTTGGGTGGGGCGTGCGGAGAGGTCCTGGGTCCCAGGGGCCAGGCTGTGGGCGCGGCGAGGGGAGCAGAGAGAGGTGGCCCGTTCCCCCATAAGCCTCGGCCCCGCGTCCCGGGCCAGCCGGCGCCCAGGGGCCGGCAGAAGAAGCTCCGGGGCTGGAGAGAAGGCCTCTGAGCCCGGAGACCCGCCTGTGGTTCGCCCTGTGGGCCGGACGCAGGGGACAGGGGCCCTTTGCTCCGTGTCCCGGTCCTTTATCACCGAGGGCTGTTCGTCGGCGTCTGCAGCGACAGCAGGAGACCTCCGTCACCTCGGTGAAGGACACGGCCCTGGCCTGGTGAGCCTGATGTGGATTAAGGCTGCCCCAGCTAGAGAAGCCCAAGGTGACCTGGCCTACATGCCAAACTATATGACCCAGTGGACTTTTTTTATGGTATGAATTAGGACTGCCCCAGGGAGAGAAGCCCGGGGCATCCTCACCTGCATGCCGATCTATATGGCCAGATTCGTATCTAAAGTTATATGACCGCACAATAACCAGACCCCATCTGCACTGAAATCATTTAATGACTTTTTACATCATCTTTTTCTTTTTCTTTTTTTCCAGTAAAAATAAGTCACGTACCCATGCCTTATAAAATTAGCCCTAACCCTCAACTGAGGGCAGCAGCAGGAGCTCTGCCTGCCCATGGGTCCTGTCCCCATGCCAGTGGGGGCAGCAGAAGGGGCAGCAGCAGGAGCTCTGACTGCCCATGGGTCCTGTCCCCATGCAGAGGCAGCAGCAGGAGCTCTGCCTGCCCATGGGTCCTGTCCCCATGCTATTCCACACTATTCTCTAAATAAAAGAGCACTACTGCCAGATCTTGAGAGTCTAAGAAATCTTTCTTTTGACTCCTCGGCTCACCGACCCCGCATCAAGCCCACAGGTGAGAGAGCTGCTACCCACCACCAAAGGCGGCACCATGCTGCCACCCCTGTGTCCGGCCCTGTCTGGACCCCTGAGGGAGGGACAGGGACCTGGTGGCAGGAGCACACCTGTCGCGAATGTGGATGCTACCTGGCCGAGGAGACCAATGTGTCTCTGCTCATTTGTAATGAGTTGATGCGTTTACTGTGGGGGACTATAGGGACGAAGGGGTCAGGACTCAAGTCGTTTGGTTCAAATGTCCTTGAGGATAAACTGAAAATGGCAACTCGCCCTAGAGTTTTCTCCTGTCCAGTAGACTGTTTCCTTTCTGCGTTGGGGAAAGAACAAAAATGATGGTATATTTTACCCTTTGCAAAAATAAAGCACCAACTTTTGTTTCTTTAAAATGATGTGAAAAGTTACTGGTATCATTCAAGTTTTGTTTGGGGGTCACTTGATGGTAAACAGGCCGCTTTCTTCGAAAATGTCTTGTTCTAATGATCAGGCCACTCCTGGCACAGGGAGCAGAGATTTTCATGTCTCACCAGGTTGAAAGGCCCTGGGCTAGCTGTCAGAGACACTACCAGCGTGTCCTTGGAGCCTCCCTGTGTCTCAGTTTCCTCATCTGTAACATCGGGCTCGGCTGGAGGGCCTAAGTGGTTTCCAGAAGTTCCTGCAGCTCTGACAGCTGATGCCTTAAGTTACCAAATGTTCCTGAAGACATGAAACAGGGGACAAAAATAGTTTTTTCCCCTTGAGGGTCTAAACTGGTAAACAGACAGACGAGAGAGGCCGAGCTCTCAGATGAGTGGTTCCAGTGAAACTCGCTCACAGCCTGTGTGTCATGGAAAGTTCCCATTTTCATGCTCACTGCACAGGTCCTGCTCCTTCTGTCTCACCAGAGTTCATGGATGCCCTTGGGCACTTTCATTCATCTTTCAGCAGGATCTGTGTTCA
>NW_025801932.1:0-1396 GCF_021613505.1 Equus quagga | reverse complement strand
AGTGGCCATCCACAGGTCCCCTACTATCAGCACATAATCAGGAAGGGGAAAGAGGTTTTCTAGTGCCATGTTGTCCAGAGGCTTTATCTCATATTAGGTAACTCCTAGCAGCTCTGAAAAATAAATGTTATGAGTGTGGAAATATCAATGGATCTGGGACTTCGTTGTTGCATTATTGTCATTTCTCAGAGGGTCAGAAGATGTTATAGGCATAAGCCTGTCTCTCCTAAGAGGGCCTGGAAAGAAATTATAGAAAGTGTAGAAGGCAGGACCTACTTCTTCGATAGCTCATTCCCAGATTCGGGCTAATATCATATCTTCATTGGATTATTAATGTTTCTTGAGAGTGCTACTTCATCAACTTTCTCTTCCCTGCCTAGGCCTTCAGCAGCTGATACGGTCATCAGCTGCCTAGCTTGTGGCCCAGCATACCTATACCTTACCTATCCATATGTCCAAAGTGACATGAAGCTCAGGAGGCCATATTTTCTGATTTGTGGTATCATTTTAGGAAAAGTTTTATGAGGTATAAACAAAGCAAACTAGTTAAAAATCTAACAATCATTTTTATTTGAAGAGAATAAGATCACATGACATTAGAACTCCTCTGGAAAACCCAGGACATATATCTCACAACTTGCTTGACTTTTTTTTAAAAGATTTTATTTTTTTCCTTTTTCTCCCCAAAGCCCCCCGGTACATAGTTGTACATTCTTACTTGTGGGTCCTTCCAGTTGTGGCATGTGGGATGCCGCCTCAATGTGGCTGGATGAGCAGCGCCATGTCTGCACCCAGGATCCAAACTGATGAAACACTGGGCCACCTGCAGTAGAGCATGCTAACTTAACCACTCTGCCACAGGGCCGGTCCCCTTGCTTGACTTTTGATAGGTAAGAAGGAGATAGAAATTCTTACCAGTGGCTATCTGGTTGCTAGAAACAGAAACTGCCTTTTGTTAACATAAGCAAAAGAAATATTTTTAAAGGCTATGGAATAACATATAAAATTGAGGGAAAATAGAACTACAGGAAGAACCAGAACCAAAAAATAATGAGAGATACAGAGACAGAGACAGAGAGTGGAGGGAAGGGAAGAAGGGAGGGAAGGATGGGTGGAGAAAGTGATAGAGTTAATTAAACAAGGTGGCCACAGCATAGGCTAAGGGAGGGTATGGGATATTGACAGTAGTCCGTGATCCCAGAGAAGAATGTATTTATATATAAATGGAGGAAGGATACTGGAAGCAAGTATAAGTGATTTTCACTAACAAAGCATTCCTAAAGTACTCATAAGCATTACATGACTCCCTGATTGTCACATGCACAAGTATTGCTCAGTGAAATTCCTGCTTGGGGACTTCACCAAATGTCATCTATTTACACTCAACACCCATTTC
>NW_025801931.1:0-2180 GCF_021613505.1 Equus quagga | reverse complement strand
CTCCCCAACCATCCCGCACCGTCCTCGTGGGCACTCTGCACTCCCCAACCATCCCGCACCGTCTTCGTGGGCACTCACTATAAGTACAACTACATATACGTGCACATGTGAAAAGCACCTTCTAAATCTCGAGGAACTTACAAAAGATATGGGAATGATTAAATGGCCTACCTTCCAGGCCCCTTATGAATACTTTAACCCTGGCTGCAACTTGCAGAAGAGATGCTCAATGAATACCTGATTTAAAAATCTCTGGTGACACACTAAGAATTACTTACTAGACTAATATTAACTATCTCATAAAAGCTACATTAAAAACAATTCTTCAGCGTTACAACCTACACATGAACAAGCAGTGGAGTGCAGTGGCTAAGAGCATGGACATCAAAGACAAACTGCCTGACTTCTAATCTAGTGCAGTCACCTAATTAGCTGTGTGACGCTGAGCAAGCTACACAAAGTCTCAGTTCTTCAATCTCCTCAACTATACACTGGATGCAGTACTGCCTAACGCCTGGGTCGCTGAGATAAGCTGGCACAAGGCCTGGACCAGAACCTGAAACACGGCAAGCTCTAGACTCAACAGCAGCAGCAGTGGTATCACCATCATCAAAAAACTTGGATACTTTTTAACCAGAAATACAAATGAAAACACCTTTCATCTGCCGGCCTCCTTACACACAGAGCTCCTTTACAGAAGGGCAGGTGTGGGAACGGAAGGAGCAAGCGCGGGAGGAGCTCCATCCGGGGCAGTCACACTCGTTTTTAATCCTGGCTCTGCCACTGCTCAGCTATATGACCCCCGACAACTAAGTAAACACCTGAGTAACCATAGAAACTAAGCAAACAACTGAGTAACTGTAGTCGGGGTCTCTCTGAGCCTCTCTTTATCTGTGAAATGCGATACCACCACCTACACCCCAGGAAAGTTCTGAGGACTAAAGGAGTCAAGGCACACCGTCAAGCTTGTTTGTTCCTTCTCCCTACCCCACACATCTCACATGGAGCATCTCATCTAATTCTCGTCCCACTATGAAGTTCAGATTAGGCCAAACCATAGGGAAAACAGGTGAACATGGCAAATTCATACGGTTCAGTCTAATACTATACCCATTTGCAAATGGAGAAAATAAGCTCAGAGAGATTAAATGATTTACTCAAGGTCATATGCACAGTAAATAATGGAGCTAAAACTTAAAAAAAAAGATTTAATAATTTTCATTTGACCAGGTCACTAATTGGTTCAATGAGTCCTGCTCAGGAAGGGGGAAAAAGGTATAGTAACCACCATAATACATGTAAAACTAGTGTGCCTGCAAGCTTTTGTTCTACCATATTAAAAAGTGTCGGGGACCCAGATTTCTAAGACCCCTTGAATTTTAAGAATTATTTGTGGTCTACGTGTGTGTTGGGGAGGGAGGGGTTGAGAGTTAAGGAAAAATTAGAGGAAAAAATATTAAAGGAAGTATATGCATAACTACAATAATTCAAAAAGCACAACTGGGTCTAATTAGAAACTCCACTAATTAGAAACTCCACAGGCAGCCGAACACCAAATATCCATCCTGGTGAAAGGTTAGAGGTATTAACGCGACAGACGAATTATTTGCCAAACACACGAGGAATAGTTCTACTAAATGTATCCACTTTGGTTCACAAAGGTATGCACTAACATAGTAACTTTACTGTAGCGGAAAAAGGAAACAATTCAAAGGCTTTTCTTCTATTAGCAAGAAACATACCGTTGCGGTAAAACTATGTAACTGGTGTTTACTTCCATAAATTCCACAAGGGCTGTAGGATTAGCTCACATAACCCCTATCTGGGATACAATGTCCGAACATACAAAGTCCTACCAAAACGCACAGCACTGGCAAACAAACAACAAATGTTACCAGAACGAGGTCCCACGGACACTGGTGGCATATTTAACAGCACCAAGCATTCGCCACGACCGGCCCACAGATCCAGCCTGCCTGTTCTCCTGGACTCGCCATTCCCCTCTCCTTTTCTAAAAAGCTGCACGAACAGGAGACTCAGAGTGAGCACAAGGGCCGAGAGGGTCTCAGCAGCCACGGGCGGTCAGGGGGGTCTGCGCGCACCGCCGGCGGCCGCCCCGCAATCATGCAATCGCCAGGAGGGCTCGGGGCGCCCCCCACGCGGAAGGAGCGCCGGGGGGG
>NW_025801930.1:0-1246 GCF_021613505.1 Equus quagga | reverse complement strand
CTGAGGGACAACAGAGCTCCTTCTGTGCAGAGCACCAGCCCAGTGAATCCTCAACAGACACCCCTCTCTAGAGAGGAGAACAGAGGCTTAGGCATGCCAAGTGGCTTCTCTAGGTCCTGTGGCTCAGAACTGAGAACCGCCCAAACTGGGGGCTGAGGGCCAGCCCCTCTAACTGCCTGAGGCTTCATTGGGCCCCCACCTGGAGGGAAATGTTATGTGGCCGCCCCACCCCGCCCCAGTCTGGAAACAGTGTACAAGGCAGTGACACACTCTGAGAATCCCTTTGACTTCCAAAACACGCTGATGGTTATTTCTCTTACATTAAAGGGAATTTGGAGACCCCCCCCTTATCGAGGTTCCATGTTCCAAAAAAGGCAAAATTCAAAGATACTCAGGGCCTATTGGGAAGTGACAACGACATCAACGTTTTCTCTAATCTTCCTAGGAAAATGCAAAGAGTGCCCTCCTACCCTCCTATGCAGCTGGTGGGGAGGAGCGGAAGTCCAGATTCCTTTGGGAATGGGACTGTGGGACACTCATGGGGGACAGCCCTGTTAGGGTCCCAGGAGAACGGCTGTGGGAGGTTGGATTCTTGGCCTGCCCTGGTCATCTCAGGGGCCTGGGTGGGAAGACCCCTCTGTGCCCACTCTCACCTCATAGCAGCCCTGGTTATTGATGGTGGCGTGGTGCAGCTGGTCCCTGTCCAGGGAGATGGAGTACCCGAAGCCATCCGCCAGCTCTTCCACCACCTCCTGTGTGCAGCTCTGCAAAGACAGTGCCCGAGAGCCGGGCCGGGAGGTCTGAGGGGCCTGCCTCAACTTGGCCACCGGAGGAAACCCCAGCACAGATCAGGTACAGAGCAGCATCTGCATAGACCTCCAGCCAGGGAGGGAATGAGATGACACCCGGAGGGCTCTGGACTAACCTATGCATAGAGGAGCTTGCTCCCCAGCACCCACTCTCCCATCCTGCTAGCCACCACCTAGGCTGGGAACATGACACACTGCCAGTCTTCCAACACTGAGCAAATGGCTCCTGCCCAGGGTGGGTCCCCGCTCAGCCCCGCCGTGCCTCTCTCACTCCCCTCCGACACACAAGGAGCCTCAAAGTGGTGTGCAGGTGGCATCCAGCTGTGGCCTAACCTGGTTGACTTTCCCTGTGTTACCTGAGTGCTCCTCCTGCCAATTGGACAGAGGCGGTGCAGGTGAGGGCCAAGCCAGTGTCTATAGTGACTGAAAAGGCTCTT
>NW_025801929.1:0-1060 GCF_021613505.1 Equus quagga | reverse complement strand
CCCTGCTTGCAATGTGGGGTCCAGGGGTGATGCCAAAGTGACATACATCAAGAAAGTGATTTTGCATCGGTTCAGAAGCCCACCATTGCTTTCTAGACAGGACTTGATTTTTATTCCTTTTGCTACTGCTGCCCTGGAACTTATCCCTGGCTTACTCTCTGTTTTGGTATGCTTTCCTCTGCATCCCAGATGGGAGGAGGAAGAGAGAAGTAATAGCAGTACTCTTAGCAGGTTTTGAGTACTTAGTAGTGCTAGACGCTGGACTAAGCACATAAGTGATGATGCTGTATGTATTAACTCGTTTAATCACAACATCTCTGTGAGACAGTGTGAGAGATTCTGAGCGTTCACCAGTGACACCTCCACATCTCCCAGCCTGCCTCAGCTTGGTTGGCCATGTATCTTGTTCTGAATGGAGCAGAACAATGCATGCCACTCCAGGCTGAGATGGATAAGTATCCATCTTGATGCCGCCATGTTTTCAAGGCTGGACTTCAAGATTAAGGATTCCAGAGTAGTGGAGCCAAATGATGGACATGGCTGGATCCCTGAGTTATTGCTTCAAGGAGAGACATCCAGGAAAGATGTGAGACCTCCATCAGTTTGTATGAGCAAGAAATGTTTATTGCTGTTAGGCACTGATATTTGGTTTTGTTTTTTTTAATGGAAGCTAGCATGAAATAATTACCCTGACAAAAACAGGTGGAGACTGTTGTCATACCCACCTTACAGATGAGAACATTGAGGCAAAAGAGGATAAGTAACATGTCCAAGGTCGCAAAACCAGTGAGTGGCAAGGCTGAGACTGAGCCCACGTCCATCGGGCTTTGGGAATCTGTTCTTCCTTTTTTTCCCCTCACCTTGTTCATAGTTTTGGTGGCTCTGTTCACATTTTCCAAGATGGATTTCATCTCAAACCAGCTCCAAGAGTTGACGTGAGCCCCACTGGGGGACTCACTCCTTTGTGTCCTCCCCGGATGTATATGAGAGCTGCCCACATCAGAAATTATACCGAAGACGCTACTGAGTGTGTTCAAGAACTATTTGTCTGCAATTCCCT
>NW_025801928.1:0-1237 GCF_021613505.1 Equus quagga | reverse complement strand
ATTGAATAAGTAATCAAAAATCTCCCCAAAAAGAAATGCCCTTGACCTGAGGGCTTCACTGTTGAGTTCTACCAAATGTTTAAAGAAGAACTAACACCAATCCTAGTCAAACATTTCCACAAAATGGAAGAGGAGGGAACACTTCCGAACCCATTCAATGGGGCCAGCATCACCCTGATTTCAAAGCCAGAGAAAGACACTACAAGGAAAGAAAATGACAGACCCTTATCCCATATGAACATTGACGAAAAAATCCTCAAGAACATATTAGCAAACCAAATTGAGCAGCCTACTAAAAGGATTATACAGGTGGGAAAGGAGTATGTCCAGGTGGGGTTTATTAATGGATTCAAGAAAGTTTCAACATACGAGAACTGGTCAATGTTATACACCACATTAGCAGAATGAAGAACAAAAACTACATGATCATCTCGATTGACGGAGAAAATGAATTTGACAAAATTCAACACACTTTCGTGTTAACAACACTCAACAAACTAGGAAAAGAAGGAAACTACCTCAACATAACAAAAGCCATATATGAAAAACCCACAGCAAGCATGATACCAACTTGTAAAAAGCTAAAAACTTTTCCTTTAACATCAGGAATAAAGAAAAATGGTCACTTTTGCCACTTCCATTCATCAGAGCTCTGAAGGTCATAGCCAGGGCAACTAGGAAAGGAAAAGAAATAAAAGGCATCCAAACTGGAAAATAAGAACTAACACCATCTTTGTTCGCAGATGATATGAGATGGTATGTAGAAAAAACTAAAGATTCCCCAAAGAAACATGTTAGAACTTACAAATTCAGCAAAGTAGCAGGATACAAAGTCAATGCACAAAAACCAGCTGTATTTCTCTACACTAACAAAGAACAATCCAAAAATGAAATTAAGAGAACACTTTGATTTACAATAGCATCAAAAAAATAAAATACTTAGGAATTAACTTAACCAAAGAGGTGAAAGACTTTACCATGAAAACCACAAAACACTGCTGAAGGATGTTAAAGAAGACACAAGTAAATGGAAAGACATCCTATGTCCATGGATTGGAAGACTGAATATGGGAGAGACATCCAGACCACTCAACGTGATCTTCAGATTTAATGCCATCCCTATCTAAATCCCAATGACATTTTTGCAGAAATATAAACTTGATCCCAAAATTCATATGGAATCTCAAGGGACCCCAAATAGCCAAAACAATCTTGAAAAGGAAGAATAAAACTCATA
>NW_025801927.1:0-2907 GCF_021613505.1 Equus quagga | reverse complement strand
CCCACCTCATGTCCTAGCCTGCTCCCTCTTTCACTGCCCTTTTTGATGTTTCCTTTGATGAGAATCATCACATCCACCTCGCCTGGTGTGTGTTGTGGAGAAAGAAGCGTAACAGACAGACAGTGCTCAGGATTCCTCTCGTTTTCCTGTTTTCCTGGCTGCACAGATGGATTTCTGCGAGCCTCAGTTTCCCGGCACTCATGCGGCATTGGGATCTCTGCATTGCGCCCCTCGCGCCCTTCTGTGGGTGTGGTCGAGGCTGTTGATGGTCAGCAGGGCCAGGAGTCCGAAAGCAGAGTCAAATAGGGCCGGTAAGGGTAGGGAGATGAGGGAAAAGCTGGAGTCTGCTGGGCACCTCTGCATGTCTCTGTCCATCCCCACATCTCACTACAGTGACCTTCAGAGAGTAACGGCCATTGCTTTACTTCTGCCTTCCAAACTTCATCCATGCTCCTCTCATGGCCAACTCTAACTGGAACTGTACAGGGAGAATGATGCTGGGAAATATAGTTCCCAGTTTAGGCAAGTTGACAGAACACAAGCCACCTATGTGGTCCAGGAGACCACTCCTAGGAGAAGAGACCAGAAGGACAAGAATGTGCCGACCACATGAAGCATCTAGGCAAGAGCATTCAGACCAAGGGAACCGTGTGTACAAAGGCTTAACTTATGTGAAGAATAGGAAACAGAGCAGGGTGGGCTGGATCATAGGGAGAGAAGGGGAGGATGGTGTGAAATAAAGCTAAGCTATAAATAGGGAATGGCCTGATCATTGTGGGCTCTATACGGCAAGGGGTTTGGATTTTATCTGAAGTGCAGGTCATTGAAGGGTTTTAAGCGGGGAAGTGACATGAGCAGATCTGAGTTTTCAAAAGGTCACACAGGCTCCTGTGAGCTGGAATCGCTTGTGGTGGGGCGAGAGAAGAGGCAGTAGAGAACATCCTGCACATAGATGTTTATGTGTGAGCGTGGGTTTCTGTAACCCAGATTCCTGGAAGGGGATCTCTCGGTCAGGAGGTAAGCACATTTTCCCTCAGGCAACTCGCTTCGGTATCACCTCCTTGAAGAACCTTCTATGACTCTGCCGTCTAGCTATGCTGACCCCTGTTCTTACTTCGTGGCACCTATTTATTTTCTTCTTAGCACAGAAATGATGTATAAGATCTTGTGTTTATTTACTTTTTTATCATCTGTCTTTCCCATGAAGGCAGGACCCTGACTTATTCCCTATTATACTCACTGCCTAGGACAGTGCCTGGCATAGTAGACAGACAGTGAATGAAGATTTATTGGATAGGTAATTGCTCTCCAATATGCCTGAACTAGTTTATACTTTCAGCAACAACACATGAAAATCTGGTTTCCAAATTCCTCAACCAAAAAGGATGTTACTACTCTTTTGTCGGAATAATGGGCAAAGAAATGATATTTTGATATTTTGTCATTTATGTACATTTTACAATTAAAACTGCAATGAAATATCTCTACATACTAACCAGAATGGTAAAAAATAAACAAACAAAAAACCTGAAAACAGCAAATATTGGAAGAATGTTAAACAACCAGAATTCTCATACATTGTTGGTGGAATGTACACTGATACAATGGACATATATGCTGGTGAATGAAAAAATCCAAAAGCAAGGAGCATCCCACTTAAATTTGAGGACACTGGAGAAAAAGAAAAGAGCCCAAGACTTACAAAGAAAAAAATAGGTCACGTACAACATCAGAATGGATTTCTTCACAGGAACCCTGGAAGCTAGAAAATGGTGGAGAAATATCTTCAAATTTCTGAGAGAAAATGATTTTTAATCTAGAGTTCTACCTCCAGCCAAGCTATCAATCAAGTGTGGGAGCAGAATAAAGACAGTTTCCCATATGAAGAGTTGAACAATTTTGCTTCTTTGTATCCTTTATCAGGAAGTTTCTGGAGGAAGAGAGTCATAAAATGAGGAAGGAAACAAAGCAAAAGAAAGATGTGGAAATAGGATGATACATAAGAGAGAAGCAAAGGGAACTCCTAGGATGATGGGAAGGAAGGTTCCAAGAGAAAGCAGGAAAGTTGGCGCAAGAGGAGACGGGGAAGAGCCCCAGGAACGTGGCTCCAGGTTTAAAAGAAGGAGAAGTGGGAGAAGCGAAAAAAAAAAAAAGAGAGAGAGAGAGAAAGAGGAGGAAGAAATAATTAAAAGGCAGTTTATACCTCTACCCACTACTTAATGAAGAAGGGAGAGGTACATAAGGAAAATAAACTATAAAGCAATAAGGAACTCTAAGGAAAGTGGAAGTTGTTAGAAGAAAAGATATGAATAACATTATGCTATGAAGCTCCAGTGTAAATCACATCAAAAGGGACCGAATGATGGAAAGCCTTCAGTGCAGGCACGGGTCATGGGAAGCCTGCATGCCCAGCCGATGCTCATGTTCTTCACGCCCGTGGGTGCACTGGAGGTGGCCCTGGACAAGCTGCAGTCTCTGGGGATGCCCTCTTGTGAGTGTCCACTGGTGGCACAAAGCCCACAGTCCCACAGCACACCTGGCTCTCTGGCAGCTGACTCTCCCCTGGGGCAGTCTTGCACTAGGCCATTGCCATGCTCCATGCTCAGCTCAGTCTGCAGGCACGGTGCACCAGGCCCGCGGATCCTGATATCTAGGCTGCAGGGATCAATCAGTAAACTGACAGACAAATCAGTTGCATAGGACTGGGCGTGTGCATGTGCTTCTGAGCAGGGCCAGTTTCCTGGCAGTGCCACCTGTGCAGTCACACAGAGCCCAGGGCTCAGAAGGACCCATGCTTGGTTTAATGCTTTGCTGTCATCATCTTGAAATTCTTAATAATTTTATTTGTAAACTTATGTTTTGTTAGTGAAGTCTGATGGGACAACGGAGCGTGTGCACGAGCACAGG
>NW_025801926.1:781-10710 GCF_021613505.1 Equus quagga | reverse complement strand
GAGTCACGATAGCACTGACACCTCGAGCCATTTGTGACCACCAGAATGGCTGTGAGGGTTTTAGGGGAAGGGAAACATGCCCCAGGGAGAAAGTCAAATACCATAGGATGTCACTTACTAGGAGAAGAAAAAACAAGCACTAGCCAACTGGTGGCACGGGACATTTGATTGGGAGCTAGGAAGCCTGCACATCCACATGGAACACAACGAGAGTAGTTTCTGATTTCAACATATAGGATGAAGCACTACGTACCGAAACGGCACACTCTGGGACTCCTGTATTTGCCGGGGAACTCTGGCGCTGTGTAACGTCCCTTCCCATCTGCCTCTACACTACCTAGGAAGCCTGCCCCAGAAGGACTGAGCAGTGGTGAGGAGGCTCAACCCTACGAATCCACCTGGCCCACCCAGGGCCACCTACCCTGAAGCTGCAGACCTCATCCCTGCAACATCGGACGGACCCTTTCATGTTCCATTGGCAACCTGCAGTTGAGGGCAATGGGACTTGAATATGCTACTTGAGCCCAACTCTGGCATTGTGTAGATGTGGCCAGGTTGTTTTTCGGGTCCACTGTGATGTCAGTGATTTTGTCATAATTGTGTCTCTGCTGTCCAGGCAAGCTTCATGGGCACACGGTTTCAGAGCCCGCTTGGAGCAGTCTCATAACTCATCGTTCCCACTTAGCCCAGGCTTGACATACACCACCGTTTTTTGGCTTGTGAATTTCTCTGACTTTCAAACGTTCAAGCAGAGTCTGTCTAAAGACTGACATCATCTTTCATTGTGGATTATTCAGGTGTGATTTCTGTTCGCCTTCCATTTTCTGGGACCTTTTTTTCTTTTCCATAGTATAATCGTCATGGTCTTTCTAAGCTATCTTCCTTAGACATGCTTATCAGGCCGTTCTCCTTCATTCCAAGTGATTAATCTTGCATTTCTATCATCACCGTTTGTTCTCTAGGCTGAGGTCTGAGTGCTTTTGTGACTCTTGGTTGTTGTCTTTGAATTTTCACAGGTCAGTTGTAGGAATCTTTACTATCCTAGCCTACGTCAAACTAAGCACTGAGAACACGTGGTCATCTGGGTTGGTTTGACATCCTGAGAACAGAAACTCCAAATTCGAGGTGGTCCTGGCAACCCCCTTCAGGGACACAATGTTTCCGAGACAAATTAAACAACTCTGATGAATTCCTCTCTCCAGGAAAGATATTTTTCTGTCTCCTTTCCGGATTTGAGAAATTTCGACTTGACCCCTGATCCTTGAACTTTCCCCTAGATTCCGTCTAGATACGGGCTTACTTTATTTCTATAGGCTGTGCCATTTGTTTACCTTACATCCTCAGCCCTGGCCTGTTTATTTTTCTTGAAACAGAATTGTAATGTTCTAATTTTCAGCCAACTCCCTTACATATGGTGTCAAAACACATAATCAATAATCATTCTCCAGCAAGAGCTATGGGGATAGAATGTCATTGGAGCTAAACTGAGCACTCTAGCCTGGGAGGGCAAACTTCACAAAGGAACGAAGCCCTCTGGAAAAGGGTGCTTTTCAGCACCCTTGTAGAGCCCTTGCATACAAAGAGACATACCCCAAGCATGACAGGGCTCCATTCCTTCAAGGCTTCCAAGACATCTCTTGGGACACATTCGCATGTACCCATTGGGGCCACGTGACACCACAGCTATGGAAACTGAGACTGATCATCAAAGAATGTTAGGGGCCTAGGAAAGGAGGCCTCGATTCTTCTCTTCAATATCCTCAAGACATCATTCTTGACTTTGCATTATGCTTAAGGCACAAGGACACTGTAGGTCTGATGAGCCCCAAGTCCAGCCTCTTGTTTCCAATCAAGTTTCAAGCTTGAGTCAGCATGGCTTCCCCATTGACTTGAATAGATGAGAATGTTCTCCTCTCAGTGGCTGTCCCTCTATTCTCACTTCTTGCCAAGGATTCCTTTCTTATCCCTTTAATCAGAGTCCGTTTTATCTCTTCCAGTTTCCGTGACTGCTTCCGTTTGTCAAAGCTGTTTCTGGCCCTCTCTCCTTTTAATAGCCTAGCATAGGCCAATCCTCACACTGTAACCATGCGGCCATCTTGGGGGACAGGTTCACTGTGATGTCACAAACAACCTCAAAATTCGAAGTTGTCCTGACAACCTCCATGCACACAGAGTTTCAGAGCCATCTAAGACCAGTCTGACTCTTCACCCTTTCCAGGTTGGATAGTTGTCCTTTTTCTGGATTTTTTCTCAGTTTCTAACTTTCTCCTCGAACTTTGAAAGGCCTGCTACATTCTCTCTAGACACTGGTTTCTGTCCTGTAAGATTATCCTGGGTTGTATCTCTATATTTCATGTAGATGCCCAAGTAGGTGGACGTTCCCCAGAGAAAGTCCTGGACTCCCTCCCAAGTTGAAGTTGCCCAGGCAATCCTCTGATGCGCAATGATCATGTCATCTCCTAGCACTCTGCCAATTCCACCTTGGCAGGTCACATGTTTTCCTTGCTTCTTCCTTTGGGGAAGTGTACCAAATGCATACATAGATTGTAATAGTCTCATTTGTCTTTTTGTGGTGCGTATTGATAACGTATCCTCACAATTGCTACTTATTTATGATCTCTGTCCACACCGTACCATGTAATCTATATTTCCTAACACTGCTAATGTGATGTGCACCCGTGATGTGAAACAGTGAGGCACGGGCCACGGAAGAGTAAGTGGGAACTTACCTGCTCCACCAGAGGGCCGGCCCTGAAATGTACTTTTGGACCAACCTTCTGCCTGGACTTGCGAAGAGGTGGGCCTGTTTCGATTATTTGTGAAGGTGATTAGGAGAAACGTCATGGATGGTAACCTTTTCCCATGGTTCATGGGTTTAGCATGAATCATGATCTCTGGGTAGTATTCCTCATCTATTTGGAATGGTCTACCTTTCTGTAGCATGAGTAAGCATTTTGAGGTGATTTTCCATGCTTGGAAGCGCACCTTCTCTAATCTCTTTCAGCCCCCAAAGCTTTATGCCATCATTCTGGACCCCCTTTTGGTTTTGTGATTTTTAGTGAATTTATTGCAATAACCCTGCATTAGTGCATCCTATATCTTTCAGATTTGCATCCTCATCGATTTAGACTTCTGTGTATGTCACATCATCTTCACCAGAATAAACCTAATCACACGCCCTCACCAAACACTTTTGGCTAATCATCTCTTTCACCCTCACCCACCGCCCCACTTTGACTCTAGGAACCCGCAATCAAATGTCCCATGCCACCTGTTCTTTCCCGCTTGTTTTTTCTTCTCCTCTTAAGTGAGATCCTACGGTATTTGACTTTCTCCCTGGGGCTTGTTTCACTTCCTCTAAAGCCCTCACAGCCATTCTGGTGGTCACAAATGGCTGGATTGCATCCTTTGTTCCGGCTGACAGGTATGCCATTGTGTGGCTATAGGCCATCTTCCTTCTGCATTCGTCACTTGCTGAACACCAGGGCGGCTTCCAAGTCTTGGATAGCAGGAGTAAGGCTATGGTGAACTGAGCAGTGCACATTTCTTTATGCAATAGTGATTCCAGGTTCTTTGAATCAACACTCCGCAGAGGAATAGGTGGATCATATGGGACATGGATTCTTAAAGTTCTGAGGCACTTCCACACCGCTTGGCGTAGTGGCTGCACCGGTCTACACTCCCACCGGCAGTGCAGGAAGCTTCCCTTCTCTCCACCTCCTCTCTGACACTTGTTTCTTGTCTGCTTCCTTATAGCCATTCTGACCCCTTTGACCTGCCGTGTCCTTGCAGTTTAGATTTTCATTTTCCTGAGACTTAATGATGGTGAACAAGTTTTCATGCACCTGTTGGCCCTCTTTCGATCTTCTTGAGAGAGATCTCTGTTTCCATCTCTAGCCCAGGTTTTCATTGGCTTGTTGTTTTGTTTCTTGTGGAGGCGTGTAAGTTAATTGTATCTTTGGGCTTTTCACCCCTTGTCTGATGATTGCTTTGCAAACATCCTCCTTCAGTTGTTGTGCTGTCTTTTCATTGAGTCGTTGGTTTCCTTGACTGGGCAGGAGCGTGTGCATATGATGTCATCCCGTTAGTTTCTTGTTTCCTTTGTTCCCCTTGCCCTGTCAAACATGCTTCTTCCCAATAAGCGGCTCACATAGATGGCAAAGAGCACTCTGCCTAGGTCTTCTCCTACCAGTTTCTCGGTTTCCAAGTGTGTCATTCAAGGCTTTAATCCATTTCGAGGTGGTATGAGTGCCAGGTGTAACATCATGGTGTACTCTCGTTGTGTTCCATGTGGCTGTGCAGGCTTCCCAGCACCGTTTATTGTAGAGACTCTCCTTTCTCTACTGTCTCCTCTTGGCTCCCTGGTTGAATATGGGCTATCCATGTACGTTTGAGTTGGGCTCTGGGCTCTCGATTCTGTTGCAGGGGTCTGTCTGCCTGTTTCAGGACCCAGACTGTGCCATTTCGGTACCTAGCGCTTCATCCTATATGTTGAAATCTGAAAGTTTGATATGTCATGCATTGTTCATTTTCCTGAGGATTCCCTGGCCTATGCAGGATCTCTTGTTGCTGGCTAGAAACTTACAGATTCTCTCTTCTATCTCTGTGGGAAATATTGCTGCAACGTTGACTGTGATTGCATGGAATCCACAGATTCCTTTCTCCGGTATGGACCTTTCAAGTGTGTTAATTATTCCATTCCGACATGCCGGAATATCCTTTTTCCTTGTGTCTTCTTGAATTACTTTCCCCAAACGTTTGCGGGTTTTCAATGGCCATAGCTTTCACCAGTTATGCTATAGTTCTTCAGAGAGATCTTCTTCGTACTGGCAAGCTCTTGTTTGTTTGTTTGTTTGTTTTTAGCTTCTGTTTTTCTATTCTTTGCAACATTTAATTGGTTTTGTTTTGGCAGAAGTGCAATGCTGTGCTCACATCTGCTGGCAATGCTCCTGTATTTGCTGTGGAATTCTGGCCCTGTCTAACGTTCCTTCCCATTTGCCTCTACACTACCTCGGACGCCTGCCCCAGAAGGACTGAAGCAGCGGTGAGGAGTCTCAACCCCAGACTTCCACCCAGCCCACACCGGGCCACCGATCCAGAAGGTGCGGACCTCACTGCAGCAACACCAGCCAGCCCCGTTCATGTTCCATGGGCCACCTGCTGTTGAGTGCAATGGGACTTGAATATGTTACTTGAGCCCAACTCTGGCACTGTGTCGATGAGGCCAGGTTGTCTTTCGGGTCCAATGTGATGTCAGAGGATTTGTCATAATTGTGTCTCTGCTGTCCAGTCATGCTTCATGGACACAGGGTTTCAGAGCCCACTTGGTGCAGTCTCATAACTCACCCTTCCCAGTTAGCCCAGGTTTGACCTTCGTTGCCCTTTTTTGGCTTGTGAATTTCTCTGAATTTCAAACGTTCAAGCAGGGTGTGTCTAAAGATGGACATCATCATTCATTATGGATTATTCAGGTGTGATTTCTGTTCGCCTTACATTTGCTGGGTCCTTTTTTTCTTTTACATAGTATACTTGTCATGGTCTTCCTCAGCTATCTCCCTTAGATGTGCTTAGCAGTTCGTTCTCCTTCATTCCAAGTGATTAATTTTGTATTTCTTTAATCATGGTATGTTCTCTGGGCCGAGGTTGTGAGTGCTTTTGTGACTTTACGTTGTTGTCTTTGAATTGCACTGGTCACTGTAGGAATCTTTGCTATCCTAGCCTAGGTCAAACTTAGCACTGAGAACACATGATCATCTGGGTTGGTTTGACATCCTGAGATCAGAATCTCCAATTCGAGGCTGACCTGCAACCCCCTTCATAGACAAAATGTTTCCGAGACAAATTAGACAAATCTGATGCATTCCTCTCTCCAGGAAAGATATTTTTCTGTCTCCTCTCTGGATTTGAGAAGTTTCGAACCTGACCACTGATCCTTGAACGTTCCCCTAGATTCTACCTAGATACGGGATTACTTAATTTCTATAGGCTGAGCCATTTGTTTGCCTTACATCCTCTGCCCTGGTCCATTTATTTTTCTGAAACACAATTGTAAAGTTCTACCTTTCAGCCAACTTCCTTACAGATGGTGTCAAAACACAATAGTCAATAATCCTTCTCCAGCAAGAGGTAGGGGGAGAGAATTTCAATGGAGGGAAACTGAGCACTCTAGACTGGGAGGACAGCCTTCACAAAGGAATGAAGCCCTCTGGAAAAGGGTGCTTTTCAGCACACTTGTAGAGCCCTTCCAAACAAAGAGACATACCCAAAGCATGACAGGGCTCCATCCCCTCAAGGCTTCCAAGACATTTCTTGGGACACATTAGCATGTACCCAGTGGGGCCCATGGCGCCAGAGATATGGAAAGTGAGACTGATCTTCAAAGAATGCTAGGGGCCTAAGAAAGTAGACATCGATTCTTGCCTTCAATGTCCTCAAGACATCATTCTTGACTTTGGATTATGCTTAAGGCAGAAGTACAACCTAGGTCTGAAAAGGCCCAAGTGCAGGCTCTTGTTTCCAATCAAGTTGCAAGCTTGAATCAGCACAGCCTCCCTTACACTTGAATAGATGTCAATGTTCTGCTCTCAGTGCTTGTCCCTCCATTCTCGCTTCTTGCCAAGGATTCCTTTCTTATCCCTTGAATCAGAGACTGTTTTATCTCTTCCAGTTTCTATGGCCGCTTTCCGTTTGTCAAAGCTGTTTCTGGGTATCTCTCCATTTAATAGCCTATCCTAGGTCAACCCTCAGACTGTAACCATGCGGCCATCTTGGGGGACATGTTCACCGTGATGTCATAAATGACCTCAAAATTCTAAGTTGTCCTGACAACCTCCATGCACATAGAGTTTCAGAGCCATCTCAGACCAGTGTGACTCCTCACCTTTACCAGGCAGGATAGTTTTTCTTTTTCTGGATTTCTTGTCGTTTTCTAAATTTCTCCTCAAACTTTGAAAGGCCTGCTACATTCTCTCTAGAAACTGGTTTGTTTCCTGTAAGATTATCCTGGGTTTTATCTCTTATATATTGGGTAGATGGCAAAGTGGGTGGACCTTCCCCAGAGAAAGTCATGGACTGCCACCCAAGTTGAAGTTCCCAGGCAATCTTCTGATGTTCAATGATCGCGTCTTCTCCTAGCACTCTGCCAATTCCACCTTGGCAGGTCCCATGTTTTCCTTCCTTCTTCCTTTGGAGAAGTGTACCAGATGCGTTCATAGATTGTAATAGTCTCATAGCTCTTTTTCTGTTGATTCTTGATAAGGTATCCTCACAATTGACACTTATTTATGATCTCTCTCCGCACCTTACCATGAAATCTATATTTCCTCACACTGCTAATGTGATGTGCACCCGTGATGTGAAACAGAGAGGCCTGGGCCGCCCAAGCGGAATGTGGACACTTACCCGCTCCACTACAGGGCAGGCCCTGAATTGTGCTTTTGGACCAACCTTTTGCCTGAACTTGGGAAGACGTTGGCCTGTTTGGATTACTCGTGAAGGTGGTTAGTAGCAACATCATGGACTGTAAGATTTACCGTTGGTTCATGGTTTTGGGACTGATCATGTTCTCTTGGTAGTATTCCTCTTCCTCTAATTCAATGGTCTATCTTACTGTAGCATCTGTAAGCATTTTGAGGTGATTTTCCATCCTTGGAAGTTCACCTTCTCTAATCTCTTTCAGCCCCCAAAGCTTTATGCCGTCATTCTGTACCACTTTTTGGATTTTTGATTTTTGGTGAATTTATTGCCATAACCCTGCATTAGAACATCCTATATCTTTCAGATTTGCATCCTCATCGATTTAGACTTCTGTGTACGTTACATCATCTTCACCAGCGGAAGCCTAATCACAGGCCCTCACCACATACTTGTGTCTCATCATCTCTTTCTCCCTCCCTCACCGCCTCGCTTTGCCTCTGGGAACCCCCAAACCAATGTCCCGTGCCACCTGTTGGTTAGTGCTTGTTTATTCTTCTCCTTGTAAGTGAGATCCTACGGTTTTTGAGTCTCAACCTGGGGCTTGTTTCCCTTCCCCTAAAACCCTCACAGCCATTCTGGTGATCAAAATGGCTGGATTGCATCCTTTGTCCAAGCTGAGTGGTATGCCATTGTGTGGCTATAGCCCATCCTTCTGCATTCGTCCCTTGCTAAGCACCAGGGCGGCTTCCAAGTCTTGGCTAGCGGGAGTAAGGCTGTGCTGAACTCGGCAGTGTACATGTCTTAATGCAATAGTGTTTCCAGGATCTTTAGATCAACTCGCCGCAGAGGAATATCTGGATCATAAGGGACAAGGATTCTTAAATTTCTGAGGCAGTTCCACACTGCTTGGTGTAGTGGCTGCACCGGTTTCCACTCCCACCAGCAGTGCAGTAGTCTTCCCTTCTCTCAACCTCCTCGCTGCCACTTGTTTCCTGTCTGCTTCCTTATAGCCATTCTGACCACAGTGAGCTGCTATGTCGTTGCAGTTTGGAATTGCATTGGCCTGAGACTTCATGATGGTGAACAAATATTCATGCACATGTTGGCCCTCTTTCAATCTTCTTGGGAGAAATCTGTGTTTCCATCTTTTGCTCAGGTTTTAATTGGCTTTTTGTTTTGTTTCTTGTGGAGAGGTGCGAGTTGATTGCATCTTTGGGCTTTTCACCCGTTGTCCGATGTGTGGTTTGCAAACATCGTCTCCCAGTTGTTGTGCTGTCTTTGCATTGAGTCGTTGGTTTCCTTGACTGGGCAGAAGCGTGTGCATTTGATGTGGTCCCATTTGTTTCTTGTTTCCTTTGTTGCCCTTGCCCAGTCGGGCTTGCTTCTTCCAAATAGGTGGCTCAGACAGATGGCAAAGAGCACTCTGCCTAGGTCTTCTCCTACAAGGTTCACGGTTTCAAGTCTGCCATTCAAGGCTTTAATCGATTTCCAGAATGTATGTGAGACAGGTGTAACATCATGGTGTACTCTCGTTGTGTTCCATGTGGCTGTGCAGGCTTGCCAGCACCGTTGATTGTAGAGACTCTCCTTTCTCCACTGTCTCCTAGTGGATCTCTGTTCGAAAATGGGATGTCCATGTAAGTTTGAGTTGGGCTCTGGGCTCTCGATTCTGTTGCATGGGTCTGTGTGCCTGTTTTTGGGCCCAGACTGTGCTGTTTCGGAACCCAGCGCTTCGTCCTTTATGTTGAAAGTATAAAGTGTGACACGTCCTGCTTAGTACGTTTTCCTTAGGATTCCTTTGTCTATTCAAGGTCTCTTGTTGCTGGCTAGAAACTTTCGGGTTCTGTGTTCTATCTCTGTGTCAAATATTGCTGCAACATTGAATGGGATTGCATGGAATCCAGAGATTTCTTTCTCCAGTATGGACTTTTGAAGTGTGTTAATGCTTCCATTCCTAGATCCAGGAATATCCTTCTTTCTCCTTATTTCTTCTTGAATTTCTTTCCCAAACATTTCCTAGTTGTCGATTGACATAGCTTTCACCTGTTTTGCTACGGTTCTTCATAGAGATCTTAGTCTTTTCACTGGCAAGCTGGTTTTTATTTATTTTAGCTTCAGTTTTTTTATACTTCACAACGTTTAATTGGTTTTATTTTGGCAGAACTGCATCGCAGAGCTCACATCTGCTGGCAATGCTCCTGTATTTGCTGTGGAAGTATGGCCCTGTCTAATGTCACTTTCCATCTGTGCCTAGACTACCTCGGATGCTGGCCCCAGAATGCCTGAAGCAGTGGTGAGCAGGCTCACCCGAGGGTCCACCCGGCCCACATCAGGCCACCAACCCAGAAGGTGCGGACCTCATCGCTGCACCACCGGCCGACCACTTTCATGTTCCATTGGCAACCTGCAGTTGAGTGCAATGGGACTTGAATATGCTACTTGAGCCCAACTCTGGCACTGTGTAGGTGAGGCCAGGTTGTTTTTTGGGTCCACTGTGATGTCAGAGGATTTGT
>NW_025801926.1:0-681 GCF_021613505.1 Equus quagga | reverse complement strand
CACCCTTCCCACTTAGCCCAGGATTGACCTTCGCTGCCGTTTTTTGGCTTATGAATTTCTCTGCCTTTCAAAGGTTCCAGCAGAGTCTGTCTAAAGACTGACATCATCTTTCATTGTGGATTATCAAGGTGTGATTTCTGTTCGCCTTCCATTTTCTGGGAGCTTTGTTTCTTTTCCATAGTATAATCTTCATGGTATTTCTCAGCTATCTCCCTTAGGCATGCTTATCACTCTGTTCTCCTTCATTCCCAGTGATGAATTTTGCATTTCTTGAATCACCGTATGTTCTCTAGGCGGACGTGTGATTGCTTTTGTGACTCTTGGTTGTTGTCTTTGAATTTGCACCGGTCACTTGAAGGAGTCTTTGCTGTCTTAGCCTAGGTCAAACTAAGCACTGAGAACACGTGGTCATCTGGGTTGGTTTGACATCCTGAGGTCAGAAACTCCAAATTCGAGGTGGTCCTGGCAACTCCCTTCATGGACACAATGCTTCCAAGACAAATTAGACAAATCTGATGAATTCCTCTCTCCAGGAAACATATTTTTCTGTCTCTTTTTTGGATTGGGAAGTTTCAAACTTGACCCCTGATCATTGAACGTTCCCCTAGATTCCATCAAGATACGGGCTTACTTTATTTCTATAGGCTGTGCCATTTGTTTGCCTTACATCCTCAGCCCTGG
>NW_025801925.1:0-1101 GCF_021613505.1 Equus quagga | reverse complement strand
ACTCCCAGTCCACATGGGCAGGGCCTGTGTTCAGAGCAGGACAGGCAAGACTGAGGGTGGAGAGAGTTCTCTGCTGAGACCTTGAATGCTGATCAGTAGACATTTGGGTGTAGTTGTGTGTGGTTCTGTCAAGAAGATAGAGTGGGGAAAATTGAAGGGGAGGGGAAGGGCACAGGGAGAGGGAGAGGGAAGGTAGCAGAGAGGGAGAGATAAAGAGAGACAAAGAGGAGGAGAGAGGGATAGAAGGGAGGAGGGGGAAGGAGAGAGAGAGAAAGGAGAGGGAAGGAGGGAGCAAGAGAGGGAGAGAGAGAGTGGGGGATGGAGGGACAAAGGAAGGGAAGGAGACGGGAAGGGCGGGAGAAAGCGAGAGAGACTGACTCATGGTGAGATGATGAGGCTGGGAGATGGCAGGAGAGGCTGGTTGTGGAAGACTTTAGTGAAATGTTAAGGGCTCAATTTTTAACTCAAAGGCAACGGGGAACCAAGGAAAGTGTTTGAGCAGGAGGAGGACAGGTGAGATCTGGGTAGCAGAGAGAGATTTCTAGGGCTAGGGGGGCCTACTGGAGAGGACAAGCTGTAGAATCGGGCCCAGGGATGAGATCCGAGGCCTGAGCCAGGCCAGGGGCTGGGGGATGGTGAGGAGGTGTTGGACTGGACAGGCATTTTGGATGAAGTGTTCACTCCAAGTCCTGCTCAGCACAGCGGTCCTGTGAGGTAGGGAAATACTTTTATTCTTTTTAATCCAAGACTTAACCAAAATTATGCACTTGGTAAAAAAGAAGAGTGCAAAAGAGTTTATAATAAAAATTAACTTCCTTCTTAATCCACACCCTAGCAACAACTCCTGTCAAGGATTTCCTGTACCTCCTTTTAGAAGACATCTATCCTTATATCCACGTTTATATGATTCCTCTCTTTCTGTCTCTGTCCAGGTGGGAGTTCCAGTCTGCACATTGAAAGTGTAACTTTGAACTCTCTACGTTTTTACAAAAAATGAGTTTTGGAAAAGTAGTTTTGAATGAGATAAACGATGATGAGAACAAGTTCTTATGGCACTAAACGAGACATTACAGAGAAGACTAGGGTTATCCTTGACACCGT
>NW_025801924.1:0-1129 GCF_021613505.1 Equus quagga | reverse complement strand
TGCTGAGTCACACTCATCAGCATTTGACTCTAACATTTTCCCCGAAGAATTTAGTGGGTAGTCTGGCCTAAGTTTTTTTGGAAAAGAACCCTTCTCCTTCTCCTTTTCCTTCCACATCAGGAAATCACTCCTCTTTCAGACTTGTCTCTCCAGGAGTGCCAGGACATGAGGGCTGAGAAATGAGAGGTTACCAGGCTCTATAAGGTTAGCTGTAGGGTGTCTCTCCAGAGAGGACTCTGAAGAATGGAGGGCAAGAAACTCTCGATTAAAATCACGTGGTGCCAAGGTGGAAGGTGCTAAGAACAAGTCTTTGGCACAAGCTTGCCACCAGGATAATTCTGAAATTGACATGCTTGAATGGTCAGTGCCTCTGATTGTTGGGACATAAGTGGACAACCCACCAGGGCTATCTGGAGATGAGTTCTCTGGAACAGACTTCAATAAGATGGAAACCGATTTAGATTGAGTCATAGTTAAAGGGTGGTCTGTCGGTGGTGAGACAGACAGGCTTGTTGGTGCGTGATGACAAGCCAGTGAGTCATTGGGATTCATTATCTGGGACAAATTTGGTAAGGGGTTAATATCTTGGGAAAGGGTGAGGTCAAGAGAGAAGATCGTATTCAGAGACAGAGTGGCCTCTGGTTGGAGAATAGGATCCATTGCCTGGGTGTCATGTGGTGGGAGAGGGGGAAGGGCAAGGGGTTGGGGTGGAGAATGGTCTGCTGGGAATTTGGACTCCAAGGGAGGAAAAGGCTCTGGTGGCATAGAGTGACCCGGTGGTGAGGGTGAAAGAAAGTCAGCTAAGGGTGTCATTGGGTTAGGTGAGAGAACGGAGGGGGGCGGTGGGGAAGGGTCAGGTGGAGGGGATGGTGTTAGGTCTCCTGGAGGGACTTCTGAGAAGGCAGAGGACAGAGTGAATGATGACTCAGTCCCAGAAGCTGTGGAAGCCATAGAGGACACAGAGGCAGTATCATCTTCCAGGTCCTCGAGGAACAGCAGCCGATTGATCTCAGCAGTTGTGCTATTACACACCTCACAGGAGGGGTCTGGGCATAATAGTTGACGAACTCGGGTGGTATCGCGAGGCCGGCCTAGGGGCCTGCGGGAGACAGGAAGTAGAAAACTGTAG
>NW_025801923.1:0-1172 GCF_021613505.1 Equus quagga | reverse complement strand
AAGACTAAGGGAGAGGTCACAGAAGGTAAAGAGGGCATCCCTTGAAATAGGAAGAAGATAACAGTCCTCCTCTGACTGCCACTAAGTGAGGCTGCCGTGGTGGGGGGAGGGAGGGCAGCAGGTGCTCACTGCCCTTTCCAGATAACGAGTTAATGAGGAAGGAGACTCAGCTCTCCTCTATGGCACAGTCATGACACAGAGCACACAACGAGAACCACAGGAGGTCCTACAACTCCAAAGCATAACTTCTGTTCCACTTTCCTCACAGAGGCCCAGTGAGTAAAGGCTCCTGGGGCATTGTGGGCTCCCAGACATCTCGTGCCTTCTAGGCCTGTTTCTCTCAATACTGTAATACCATCGACACATTTTTGTCGAGCTGTATGTCGTGCTGTGAAATCCTCACCGTTAAACAGGCCAAATGCGCAGACAGAAGTTATGCAACTTATCTTAGTTTTCCCCAAACAAGAGAGGACACGTGGTCTCCCTGAGTGCAGGAAATCTCTAAGATTGGTTAGTTTGCCTTGTGTCAAGCTGATTCTAGGTCCCTAAACTTGAGACATTAATACCAAGTGGAAACTAACAGGACAAGTCCCGAGAAGACAGACAGCGTTCTTAAAAGGGGGGATTCGTGGTAGTGTGATGGGATGAAATAGGTCTCCTGGTACTTTCTAATTCTCCCTGGATTTGAGATCTTCAGATGTCCCCATTGCTTTCACAACCAGGATTATCAGTTACCTGGGGGCTGTTGGCTCATCTCTTTCCTCATCCTTCTGATCTTCTTGAGTTTCTGCAAATAAATTTGGACAGGGCCAGTCATCATAAAAAGTTGCTTCTTGACACGTTACCAACCCAGGGGCCTGTTTCAACACAGGGACATAAGTCTTCTCAGCGTGAGAACAGGATAGTGTCAGAATATTCCAGGAGGCCTCGGGTTGTGTCTTCTGAAAAGGGACCAGGCTTCCTTTCCTGAGTCATAGGGCAGACTGTCTCTGAATTGGCAGATCAATACAACAAAGTTCTCTTCCCTGAACCTGGGCAAAGAGTTCAACGCATTCTTCCCGAGGTCATGAGGAGCTCATCTAGTTGCTTTCTGGA
Source organism: Equus quagga (assembly GCF_021613505.1). Classification (NCBI taxonomy): domain Eukaryota; kingdom Metazoa; phylum Chordata; class Mammalia; order Perissodactyla; family Equidae; genus Equus; species Equus quagga. Next base: position 77 of record NW_025801923.1, on the reverse strand, counting down.
AAGGCTGTGGCAAGATTCAGCTCTTATTCCATCAGATATGCTGGCTGCTGTTGGTTTGGAGGAAGTTCTACACCGAG
>NW_025801922.1:0-1240 GCF_021613505.1 Equus quagga | reverse complement strand
TCTCCCAACATCGGCCTCACCACAGTCCTGACAGTGAGCCAAGCGGCTGCACTTCCAGACTCGCCTGGGGCAGAGGAGGTGAAGCCTGGAGACTCGGAGGTGACCAGAAGCATTGCAGCTGGCAGCACCTGCACGGAGCCAGGCCCTCGCCACCCCAGCGGCTGCTAGGTCCCTCTTCGTTGCCCTCCTTCAGTGTCCACCCCACACCAAAGCACAGGGTTCTTGGGCCAACGATGCAGCTGGACGCTGGGGAGGTGGGCGGGCTCACTGGTGGGAGAGGAAAGAGAGGCCTTGCAGAAGCCGTCACTGTGCGCCAGACACTGGGCTCTGATGGTGACCTCCGGATAAAATCTGTGAGGGAGTGTGTGTGTGAGTGAGAGAGATGGATGAGATCTGTGAGGTCCTGCACGTGGAGTGTTAAACACCATTTGGGTAATTGTATCATGATTCTAGGACTTGAATGTTGGTTTCTTACTAAACCTGCCCCTGTTTCCTCCTGTCACCCACCATCCTGCCCCAGGGCTGGTCTGAAGAGAAGCCCCAGCCCCACCCTGCTGAACTCAGGCACCTCCTGATGCGCTTGCTACCCTCCACGGCCCCTCCAGAGAGAGTTCCAGGACCCAGGGGGCCCTGGGGAAAGGAGGGCAGGGCAGGTGTGCCCCACCCAGGGCCCCAGGGGGGGCCAGGCTGACAGCTGCGGTGGAAGACGGTTGAGCCCTGGATCCCAACCACAGCAGGGCAGTTGGCAGATGTCCCCCGGGAGAGAACCCCAGGGGTAATGGCCATGGGCTCTGCACGGGGCTGGGCACTGGGGCAGAGACCTGAGAAGGCCCAGGCGGAGGACAGGGCCACACAGGCCAGGGTGCATTGTGACAGCTGCTGCCAGCAAGAGGGACCGGGGGCACCTGCCGACTCCCTCTCCAGGGAGCCCAGGCCAGCAGGTCCTTTGACCCTGAGAGTGGATGAGGCCCAGGACAGGCCTGATGGGTCGTGAGGCCCCCTGGGGGCAGAGCCCTGGCCCCAGGCAGCTCTGGCCGCTGATACTGCTGGGACTGGCCGTGGGCACCCATGGCCTGCTGCCCCCAACAGCCGCACCACGGGGCAAGACCCCGGGCCCTGGAGCCCCAGCAGGAAGCAGCCCTTGGAGGCTGTGGGACAGGTAAGGGGCTGAGCCATGTCTGGAGTGGGGGGGTCAGTCTGGATTGGGAGTGGGGGACAGAGAGCCACAGTGAGAGGAGAA
>NW_025801921.1:0-3167 GCF_021613505.1 Equus quagga | reverse complement strand
CCCAGAGTCAGTAGAAGGAGGGAAATAATAAAAATAAGAGCAGAAATAAACGATATTGAAACAAAAAAGACAATAGAAAGGATCAATGAAACAAAGAGTTGGTTCTTCGAAAGAATTAACAAAATTGACAAACCCCTAGCCAGACTCACCAAGAAAAGAAGAGAGAAAGCGCAAATTAATAAAATCAGGAATGACAGAGGAGAAATCACAACAGATACCAATGAAATACAAGAGATCATAAGAGAATACTATGAAAAACTATATGCCAACAAATTGAACAACTTGGAAGAAATGGACAAATTCCTAGACTCCTACAATCTCCCCAAACTGAATCAGGAAGAAATGGAGAATCTGAATAGACCAATCACAAGTAAGGAAATAGAAACGGTAATCAAAAACCTCCCCAAAAACAAGAGTCCAGGACCAGACGGCTTCTCTGGAGAATTCTACCAAACATTCAAAGAAGACTTAATACCTATTCTCCTCAAACTGTTCCAGAAAATTGAGAAAGATGGAGAACTCCCTAACACATTCTATGAAGCCAACATCACTCTGATCCCCAAACCGGACAAGGACAACACAAAGAAGGAGAACTACAGGCCGATATCACTGATGAACATAGATGCAAAAATCCTCAACAAAATTTTGGCAAACCGATTACAGCAATACATCAAAAAGATTATACACCATGATCAAGTGGGATTTATACCAGGGACACAGGGATGGTTCAACATCCGCAAGTCAATCAACGTGATACACTACATCAACAAAATGAAAAACAAAAACCACATGATCATCTCAATAGACGCAGAGAAAGCATTCGACAAGATCCAACACCCATTTATGATAAAAACCCTCAGTAAAATGGGTATAGAAGGAAAGTACCTCAACATAATAAAGGCCATATATGATAGACCCACAGCCAACATCATACTCAATGGACAAAAGCTGAAAGCCATCCCTCTGAGGACAGGAACAAGACAAGGGTGCCCACTTTCACCACTCCTATTCAACATAGTACTGGAGGTGCTGGCCAGAGCAATTCGGCAGGAAAAAAAAATAAAAGGAATCCAAATAGGTAACGAAGAAGTAAAACTCGCGTTGTTTGCAGACGACATGATCTTATACATAGAAAACCCCAAAGAATCCACAGAAAAACTATTAGAAATAATCAACAACTACAGCAAAGTAGCAGGGTATAAAATTAACGTGCATAAATCAGTAGCATTTCTATACACTAACAATAAACTAACAGAAAAAGAACTCAAGAACTCTATCCCATTCACAATCGCAACGAAAAGAATAAAATACCTTGGGATAAACTTAACCAAGGAAGTGAAGGATCTATACAATGAAAACTACAAGACTTTCTTGAAAGAAATAGGCGATGACATAAAGAGATGGAAAAACATTCCTTGCACATGGATTGGAAGAATAAACATAGTTAAAATGTCCATACTACCTAAAGCAATATACAGATTCAATGCTATCCCAATCAGAATCCCAAGAACATTCTTCACAGAAATTGAACAAACAATCCTAAAATTCATATGGGGGAACAAAAGACCACGAATTGCTAAAGCAATCTTGAGCAAGAAAAACAAAGCCGGTGGAATCACAATCCCCGATTTCAAAACATACTACAAAGCTACAGTGATCAAAACAGCATGGTACTGGTACAAAAACAGGTCCACAGATCAATGGAACAGAATTGAAAGCCCAGAGATAAAACCACACATCTATGGACAGCTAATCTTCGACAAAGGAGCAGAGGGCCTACAATGGAGAAAAGAAAGTCTCTTCAACAAATGGTGCTGGGAAAACTGGACAGCCACATGCAAAAGATTGAAAATCGACCATTCTTTTTCACCACACACCAAAATAAACTCAAAATGGATCAAAGACCTAAAGATTAGGCCTAAGACAATAAGTCTGTTGGAAGAGAATATAGGCAGTACACTCTTTGACATCAGTTTCAAAAGAATCTTTTCGGACACTGTAACTCCTCAGTTGAGGGAAACAATAGAAAGAATAAACAAATGGGACTTCATCAGACTAAAGAGCTTCTTCAAGGCAAGGGAAAACAGAATTGAAACAAAAAAACAGCTCACTAATTGGGAAAAAATATTTACAAGCCACTTATCCGACAAAGGGTTAATCTCCATAATATACAAAGAACTCACACTGCTTAACAACAAAAAAACAAACAACCCGATCAAAAAATGGGCAGAGGACATGAACAGACATTTCTCAAAAGAAGATATGAATATGGCCAATAGACACATGAAAAGATGTTCATCATCGCTAATCATCAGGGAAATGCAAATCAAAACTACACTAAGATATCACCTTACCCCCGTTAGATTGGCAAAAACATCCAAAACCAAGAACGACAAATGTTGGAGAGGTTGTGGAGAAAGAGGAACCCTCATACACTGTTGGTGGGAATGCAAACTGGTACAGCCACTATGGAAAACAGTATGGAGATTTCTCAAAAAGTTAAAAATAGAAATACCCTATGACCCAGCCATCCCATTACTGAGTATCTATCCTAAGAACCTGATTCAGATATCTCAAGAGTCCGTTGCACCCCTATGTTCATCGCAGCATTATTTACAATAGCCAAGACGTGGAACCAGCCTACATGCCCAGAAACTGATGATTGGATAAAGAAGATGTGGTATATATACACAATGGAATACTACTCAGCCATAAAAAAAGACGAAATTGGCCCATTCACAACAATGTGGATGGACCTCGAGGGCATTATGTTAAGCGAAATAAGTCAGTCAGAGAAAGACGAACTCTATATGACTCCACTCATAGGTGGAAATTAGTATATTGAGAAGGAGATCTGATCGGTGGTTACCAGGGAAAAGGGGGGGTGGGGGGAGGGTACGGAGGGGGAAGTGGTGTACCCACAACATGACTAACAAAAATGTACAACTGAAATTTCACAAGCTTGTAATCCATCATAACATTAATAAAAAAAATGAGTAACGTCTATAATAAATAAAGACACCCATTTATGTATATCTTTCATCCTTACATCCCTCTTTCCAGTGCCTGATGTTTCCAGGGCTAATCTCTCCTTCAAATTCTTCAGACTCTACAATCTATAGTTTGTTTCCAGACTCTTCAAGTGGAGAGTAAACTTATAGTTTTAA
>NW_025801920.1:0-2690 GCF_021613505.1 Equus quagga | reverse complement strand
TTAAGAGTTGCTTTACAAATTTTGGTGCTCCTGTGTTGGGTGCGTATATATTTATAAGTGTTATGTCTTCTTGGTGGAGAGTCCCTTTTATCATTATATACTGTCCCTCTTTATCTTTCTTTATCTGTTTTGCTTTGAAATCTACCTTGTCTGATATTAGTATAGCGACACCTGCTTTCTTTTGTTCATTATTAGCTTGGAGTATTGTTCTCCATCCCTTCACTCTGAGTCTGTGTTTGTCTTTGGGGCTGAGGTGTGTTTCCTGGAGGCAGCATATTGTTGGATCTTGTTCTTTGATCCATCCTGCCACTCTGTGTCTTTTGATTGGGGAGTTCAATCCATTTACATTTAGAGTGATTATTGAGACGTGGGGGCCTACCACTCCCATTTTGTGTCTTGTTTTCTGGTTTTCTTCAGTTTCCTTTGTTTCTCGTCCCATGGTTTAATCTGTTCTGATGTAGAGCTGCTACTCTCTGTTGTTGTCCTTCTACTTATCTCCTCTGCTCTTGGTTTTGTAGCCCCTTTCCTTTTTTGGATTTTTCAGGAATGAGGGTTTTCCTGAGGATTTCCTGAAGAGGAGGTTTTGTGGCAATGAACTCCCTTAATTTTTGTTTATCTGGGAAAGTTTTTATTTCTCCATCGTATTTGAAGGATATTTTCGCTGGGTAGAGAATTCTCGGCTGTAGATTTTTGTCCTTCAGATTTTTGAATATATCATTCCACTCTCTTCTAGCCTGTAAAGTTTCTGCTGAGAAATCTGCTGATAGCCTGATGGGGGTTCCTTTGTAGGTTAGTTTCTTTTGCCTGGCTGTCCTTAATATTTTCTCCTTGTCGTTGACTTTTGCTAGCTTCACTACTATATGCCGTGGAGTTGGTCTTCTTGCATTGATAAAGTTTGGAGATCTATTGGCTTCTGTCACCTGAAGATCCATCTCCCTCACCAGATTTGGGAAGTTCTCGGCCATTATTTCTTTGAATAGGTTTTCTGCCCCTTTCTCCTTCTCTTCTCCCTCTGGTATACCTATAATCCTTACGTTGCATCTCCTAATTGTGTCTGATAATTCTCGGAGAGTTTCTTCATTTCTTTTAAGTCTTGCTTCTCTCTCCTCCTCTGCCTGCAACAATTCTATATTGCCATCTTCCAAATTGCTAATTCTTTCCTCCATATTATCGGCCCTACTGTTCAGAGCATCTAGATTTTTCTTAATCTCCTCTATTGTGTTCTTCATTTCCAATATTTCTGTTTGGTTCTTCTTTATCGTATCAAACTCTTTTGTGACATAGCTCCTGAACTCGTTGAGTTGTCGGTCAGAATTCTCTCTTAACTCATTGAGAATCTTAATGATGGCTGTTTTGAAGTCATCGTCATTTAGGTTATACATCTCATTTTCTTTGGGATTGTTTTCTGTGTATTTGTTGCTTTCTTTCTGTTCTGGAGATTTAATGTATTTTTTCATATTGCTTTATGTTGTTGATTTGTGCCTCCGCATGGAGATAGAGTTTAGTTGCTCCTTTCACTTGTTTCAGCTGCTGCGGTGGGAGGAGCAGCTGTTTATATTTCACCAACCAGGAACCCTGTCCATAGTTGCTAACTGGGCCTGGGCCCCTCTTCATAGCCACAGTGGCCCTTTGGATTCCCTCCTCTGCCGTGGGGGCCGTCACAGGGGGGCTTCAGGCTGCAGGTGCCTACTGTTGCAGCCCACCTAGATGTGCTCTCTCCTTGGGGTCTGCAACGGTGTTATGGGCTTTTCCAGCAGCCAGGGGTGGGATCACTTATATTTGTCGCTCCGTTGCTGTCGGCACCCACCAAATCTCACTTGTCCTCTATAGGTCGCAGGAGAGCTATTGGCATCTTCTACAGTCTGTGGTTAGTACACCTAGCTATGCTGCTTTTGCCCTGGGGTCTTCCAGCCTTGTGACTGGCGGCTGGGTGCCTTCTACTGGTGCTGTGCAGAGGCTTTCCCTAAGGCTGCTGTGAGCCTGTAGGGTTTCCCCCTAGGCTACTCAGCTGGGTCTCTGGAACTCTCTCCAGCCCCAGTCCTCTCCGAGATCTCCGGCAATCCCTAGCCTCACGGGGTGGGCAACGGCAGCTGGGGGTCGCCCCGCCCTCTGGGATTCTCTCCTGGCCTCTGCCGGAGCCGTGAATGCTGGGCGTGGCCCCTCTGCTAATGGCAGACAGAGAGTTTTGCCCGCTGCCCAGGCGGAGCCCCGGCGCTTCCCCTCCGGGTCGCAGGACCGACCTTTTGAAAGTTCCCCCCGCCCCGGTCCTCTCTGAGATCTCCGGCAATCCCTAGACCCACGGGGCGGGCAACGGCAGCTGGGGGTCGCCCCGCCCTCTGGGATTCTCTCCGGGCCTCTGCCGGAGCCGTGAATGCTCAGCGTGGCCCCTCTGCTAACGGCAGGCAGAGAGTTTTGTCTGCTGCCCGGGCGGAGCTCCGGCGCTTCCCCTCCGGGTCGCAGAACCGGCCTTTGAAACTTCCCCCAGCCCCGGTCCTCTCCGAGATCTCCGGCAATCCCTAGTCCCACGGGGCGGGCAATGGCAGCTGGGGGTCACCCCGCCCTCAGGTATTCTCTCCGGGCCTCTCCCGGAGCCGTGAATGCTCAGCGTGGCCCCTCTGCTAATGGCAGACAGAGAGTTTTGTCTGCTGCCCGGGCAGAGCTCCGGCGCTTCCCCTCCGGGTCGCAGGACC
>NW_025801919.1:0-2630 GCF_021613505.1 Equus quagga | reverse complement strand
TCTTTCTTTATCTGTTTTGCTTTGAAACCTACCTTGTCTGATATTAGTATAGCGACACCTGCTTTCTTTTGTTCATTATTAGCTTGGAGTATTGTTCTCCATCCCTTGACTCTGAGTCTGTGTTTGTCTTTGGGGCTGAGGTGTGTTTCCTGGAGGCAGCATATTGTTGGATCTTGTTCTTTGATCCATCCTGCCACTCTGTGTCTTTTGACTGGGGAGTTCAATCCATTTACATTTAGAGTGATTATTGAGACGTGGGGGCCTACCACTCCCATTTTGTGTCTTGTTTTCCGGTTTTCTTCAGTTTCCTTTGTTTCTCGTCCCATGGTTTAATCTGTTCTGATGTAGAGCTGCTACTCTCTGTTGTTGTCCTTCTACTTATCTCCTCTGCTCTTGGTTTTGTAGCCCCTTTCCTTTTTTGGATTTTTCAGGAATGAGGGTTTTCCTGAGGATTTCCTGAAGAGGAGGTTTTGTGGCAATGAACTCCCTTAATTTTTGTTTATCTGGGAAAGTTTTTATTTCTCCATTGTATTTGAAGGATATTTTCACTGGGTAGAGAATTCTCGGCTGTAGATTTTTGTCCTTCAGATTTTTGAATATATCATTCCACTCTCTTCTAGCCTGTAAAGTTTCTGCTGAGAAATCTGCTGATAGCCTGATGGGGCTTCCTTTGTAGGTTAGTTTCTTTTGCCTGGCTGTCCTTAATATTTTGTCCTTGTCGTTGACTTTTGCTAGCTTCACTACTATATGCCGTGGAGTTGGTCTTCTTGCATTGATAAAGTTTGGAGATCTATTGGCTTCTGTCACCTGAAGATCCATCTCCCTCACCAGATTTGGGAAGTTCTCAGCCATTATTTCTTTGAATAGGTTTTCTGCCCCTTTCTCCTTCTCTTCTCCCTCTGGTATACCTATAATCCTTACGTTGCATCTCCTAATTGTGTCTGATAATTCTCGGAGAGTTTCTTCATTTCTTTTAAGTCTTGCTTCTCTCTCCTCCTCTGCGTGCAACAATTCTATATTGCCATCTTCCAAATTGCTAATTCTTTCCTCCATATTATCGGCCCTACTGTTCAGAGCATCTAGATATTTCTTAATCTCCTCTATTGTGTTCTTCATTTCCAATATTTCTGTTTGGTTCTTCTTTATCGTATCAAACTCTTTTGTGACATAGCTCCTGAACTCATTGAGTTGTTGGTCAGAATTCTCTCTTAACTCATTGAGAATCTTAATGATGGCTGTTTTGAAGTCATCGTCATTTAGGTTATATATCTCATTTTCTTTGGGATTGTTTTCTGTGTATTTGTTGCTTTCTTTCTGTTCTGGAGATTTAATGTATTTTTTCATATTGCTTGATGTTGTTGATTTGTGCCTCCGCATGGAGATAGAGTTTAGTTGCTCCTTTCACTTGTTTCAGCTGCTGCGGTGGGAGGAGCAGCTGTTTATATTTCACCAACCAGGAACCCTGTCCGTAGTTGCTAACTGGGCCTGGGCCCCTCTTCGTAGCCACAGTGGCCCTTTGGATTCCCTCCTCTGCCGTGCGGGCCGTCACAGGGGGGCTTCAGGCTGCAGGTGCCTACTGTTGCAGCCCACCTAAATGTGCTCTCTCCTTGGGGTCTGCAACGGTGTTATGGGCTTTTCCAACGGCCAGGGGTGGGATCACTTATATTTGTCGCTCCGTTGCTGTCGGCACCCACCAGATCTCACTTGTCCTCTATGGGTCGCAGGAGAGCTATTGGCATCTTCTACAGTCTGTGGTTAGTACACCTAGCTATGCTGCTTTTGCCCTAGGGTCTTCCAGCCTTGTGGCTGGCGGCTGGGTGCCTTCTACTGGTGCTGTGCAGAGGCTTTCCCTAAGGCTGCTGTGAGCCTGTAGGGTTTCCCCCTAGGCTACTAAGCTGGGTCTCTGGAACTCTCTCCAGCCCCAGTCCTCTCTGAGATCTCCGGCAATCCCTAGCCTCACGGGGTGGGCAACGGCAGCTGGGGGTCGCCCCGCCCTCTGGGATTCTCTCCAGGCCTCTCCCGGAGCCGTGAATGCTCAGCGTGGCCCCTCTGCTAACGGCAGACAGAGAGTTTTGTCTGCTGCCCGGGCGGAGCTCCGGCGCTTCCCCTCCGGGTCGCAGAACCAGCCTTTGAAAGTTCCCCCGGCCCCGGTCCTCTCCGAGATCTCCGGCAATCCCTAGACCCACGAGGCGGGCAACGGCAGCTGGGGGTCGCTCCGCCCTCAGGGCTTCTCTCCGGGCCTCTGCCGGAGCCGTGAATGCTGGGCGTGGCCCCTCTGCTAATGGCAGACAGAGAGTTTTGTCTGCTGTCTGGCGGAGCTCCGGCGCTTCCCCTCTGGGTCGCAGGACCGGCCTTTGAAAGTTCCCCCGGCCCCGGTCCTCTCCGAGATCTCCGGTAATTCCTAGTCCCACGGGGCGGGCAACGGCAGCTGGGAGATCTCCGTGCCCTCCGTGTCTCTCTCTGGGACCCTCCAGGCGCCCCGAGCACCAGGCTGGGTCTCCCCGCCAATGGCGGGGAGAGATTCTCCCCGCGGGCTCAGGTGTGCAACTCCAAAGTTTCCCTCTGCGTTTAGGAGTAATTGCAGGGGGTTTAGGTAGGGTTCTGGTCACCTGTTTCCACCGTCGCTCCTC
>NW_025801918.1:0-2330 GCF_021613505.1 Equus quagga | reverse complement strand
TGGGGTGGAGGGAGGAGTTAACTCAGTGACTTCTCAGGCTTGACTACAGGGCCGAGCAGAACTGATGGCCAGAGCATCTAAAGCTTGGTGCGTTTCCTCGCCATGGCTCTGTCCATCTGTTTTGGGTCAGTGAGCTCCACAGGTAGTAAATGTCAAAGAAACGTGAGAGCTGTGACATGGGCACAAAGCATACACCTGAGAGACGGATGGCAGGATGTTCCCATGGGCTTTTGCCCCTTAACCGTAGTGTAGGAGACAGGCCGTATCACACGTGCCAGATGACAACTGTGAAAGTGGGGTAAGGGGTACCTGGGAAGTTCCACTGCTCTCGTGCATGTTTAAACATTTCTGTAATAGAAAGCTTAAAATAATGAAAGAAGCTGGGTGCCTCCTAAAGAGAGGGAGGGGATGAGAGGATTCCTGGCAAGGGGGCTCAGTCCGTCAAGACGAGGGTTCAGCTCTCTCAATAAGGACATTTCAGGAAGTGTAATCATTGAGGTTAGGAAGGAAACCTCTTTTCATAGAACAGGAAAGAAGGAAAGGAGGAACGGGAAAAGGTTTTTGTGAAGCTTTATTGACGGGAAGTTCCTGTCTCCTGACTTCTAGTTCCTCTGTGATCAGTGGTCCAGCACATCTACTGAGCAAATGGAGACAGCCTAACTTTGAGGAAAGTGGAGGAGATTTGAAATAAATGTGAGTGTCCCTGGAGAGAGAATGGAGTAAGGAAACAGTGACCTAAGCTCCATTTGTTTTGTTCTCATGTTAGTAAGCATGGGATAATTCTCTGTGGAATGAGTGAGTGATTTCCAGCTAGTGCTGGGGCTGAATTTACTGTGGCATCGGTAGACTCCATTGTGAGATTTAATCCAACAGTGATCAATTAGTTATAGGAAGGCATTTCTGGGAAAGGCAGAGAGATGGGATTTTGCCAGACAGGAAGGATTAAAAGGGAATGGATGGGGCCCGTTAGTAGCGGAGCTTTTTAAGTGTTGGTTACCTGACAGACCATCGAGTCTACCCCGGAGAGGGAGGAAATGTAAACAAGAGCTTGACGGACAGACAAGGAGTAAGTGGAAAAATGAATGGCCTGGAGTTGAAAAGTTAACAAGGGGCATATGAATCAGAAGAATGAGAGACGAGGCCAAAGGGTGGAATGCCCGACTGCAATAATCTGGATGGCTGAAGTGTTCCTGGTGATAAGCTCTGGAGTGTGGCAGTAACTACACTGGAATGGAAGGAAAGGACCCTAAGATGAGAGGATGTAGAAACTGAGAGGCTGGGCTTTGGCTGGTCTATCCACATCGATGGTAGAGCCCTCCATGGCCTCCTCACCTCTTCAAGTCTCCTGCCCTGGGCCCCCTCCCCCTCCCAGGACCTCCACAGAATCTGCATTCTTTCTTTGACCTCAAGTTTCAGACATTGTAGGGTCAATGGCATAACTCTGGACAAGAAGATACATGTGTGGAGTGAGAGAGGCTGTAGTGGACACCGGTTTTGTTTTTGGTTTTTGTTTTAACACCTAGCGTTCACAAGTCTTTCTGGGAAAACCACCTCCAGTGCCCTCTGGGATACTCACCCCATTTGTGTAGTGTGTGTGTGTGTGTGCGCGTGCGTGTGCGGTTTTGTTACAATAGTTACCATTATACTTGTATCTTTTCTGATGTCCTCAAATTCCTTTCCCTTACTCGGAGTCTTATTTCGTTTGTCACCTATATCTTGACCCCCTCTTCTTACAGAACAATCATTTTATTCTATTTTTCCCTTTTTCTCCTCCCTTCCATTTTTAAAATCATGTTGTTTTTAGAAAACAAAATTGGTATTTTATTTTTCCACCCTTGTAACCATCTTTATTTTACTTAGACGTCTACAACTTAATGTATTTAACGCTCACCATCATAACGCTTTTTGAATTTTGCCCCAGTTGACACTCAGCCAATTTTTGAGTCCCAGTCTGTCGAAGTGGAGTTGCCTTTCCTCCAAACCCCTATTGTAAGGGTGGGTATGTGTGCAGTCCATGGTGAGACCCCCATATATCTGTAACCTGGTGCATAGTCTGGGACTCACCTCTGGTTCATGAGCTGCAGGTGTTCTGGGGGAGACCAACCATGGCTCCACCAAGGCCGTGAATATCAGAGGCGGCACTTCCATCCTGATAGGTGAACTGTGCACACTAAGGGCAAGATCTTGTATATTCCTATTAAGCATAGATGGAAGGAAGGCAGCAAGATCACCTTCCCCAAAGAGGGGGATGCCATGCCTGATGACCTCCCTGCAGATATTGTTTAGTATTCAAAGAACAGCCCAGTGCCTTTTTGGAATAAGGCATCAGT
>NW_025801917.1:0-1500 GCF_021613505.1 Equus quagga | reverse complement strand
ATCTGGAAGGCCCAAGGCCGGTGCAGTCAACCACTTTTGCTTTAAAGCCTCAAATGCCTGTTGGCATTCTCCTGACCATACGAGGGGATCCATTTCTTTTCCCTTCAAAGCATCATATAATGGTTTGCCCATCAATCCAAAATTGGGAATCCAGATCTGGCAAAACCCTGCCATACCTAAGAATCCCCTTATCTGTCTTCGATTTTGAGGAGCTCTCACCTGCAAAATCGCCTGTCGTCGGTCAGACATTAAGTTGCGGGTGCCTTGGCTTATTTGAAACCCAAATAGGCCACTTGTTGTTTACAGATCTGGGCCTTTGTGGGGGATACTTTGTAGCCACACCAGGCAAGGTGATTTAGCACTGTAATGGTGTTGTTCAAGCAGTGCTGGTAACTAGGACTTGCTATCAGCAAATCATCAACATACTGTAGTAATGTTCCCTGATTGAGTTGGAGTCCCCTCAAGTCTTTTGCCAAAGTTTCATTAAACAGGGTAGGGGAATTCTTAAACCCCTGAGGCACACAGTCCAACAATATTGGTTGGTGGCCCGTGTATCTGGGTCTTGCCACTCGAAGGCAAACAATAGTTGAGATTTCCTTTCCAATGGAATGCAAAAAAAAAGCATCCTTAAGGTCCAACACTGAAAACCAGCTGTATTCCCCTGGTACAGTAGTTAATAGTGTATAGGGGTTTGGATGTATATCCTGTACAATGTCATTAGTGGCTCTTAAATCCTGTACAAACCAGTACTCATCTGAGTGTGGTTTTTTGACTGGTAAGATAGGTGTGTTGTATGGTGATTGGCACGGCCTTATCAGCCCATGCTGCAAAAATCTTTACAAAACCGGTTGGATACATTTTAAGGCCTTTTTCTTCAGGGGATATTGTTTCTTTCTTGGACAAGAGGCTCCTTTTTTTTTTTTTTTTTTTTTTAAAGATTTTATTTTTTCCTTTTTTCTCCCCAAAGCCCCCTGGTACATAGTTGTATATTCTTCGTTGTGGGTTCTTCTAGTTGTGGCATGTGAGACGCTGCCTCAGCGTGGTCTGATGAGCAGTGCCATGTCCGCGCCCAGGATTCGAACTAACGAAACACTGGGCCGCCTGCAGCGGAGCACGCGAACTTAACCACTCGGCCACGGGGCCAGCCCCAAGAGGTTCCTTTTTTAAGTTCAATTTTTATTGGGGTGGCAGATCGAGCTCGTCCAGGCACCCCATCAGCCCAGATGGCTGGACTCACTCATTCGTGGATCTCAGGCGGTATTGGGTGCTCTCTTTCTTCCGTTCTTTCCAGGAGGGCTTGTAGTCTGAGTGCATTTTCCGGTGGCACCTGTAGGTGAAGCTGCTTCTTCTTGGGTGAAAAAGTTACCTGAATATTCAGTTTACAAAGCAAATCTCGTCCGAGGAGAGGAATGGGACAATCTGGTATATACAAAAAGCTATGTTTTAACTTTTATTCTCCCAAGCTGCATTCCAGCGGTTGTAGCATGGGTCTCTGCTGAG
>NW_025801916.1:0-4053 GCF_021613505.1 Equus quagga | reverse complement strand
CCTGCCCTTGGCCCAGCCAGGTTCCCAGCAGGAAATACATAGCACTGTGGGGAGGCAGATGGGCCAGAGAGTCAGTGGCCTGGCCTTTCCTTAAACACCGCCCTCCCAAGGCACTCTTGTTAGCATCTGGGCCCCTGTGCCAGACCCTCCCCCTCCAGAGGAGGGCCCCATCCCAGCCCTGAGCCCTGGCTGGCTGTCCTGGCTGTGGCAGGCCTGCTCATCCAGCAGGCTGAACACAGAGTCCGTGAGAGTCTCTTGTTCCCACCGATACTCTCCTCCCCAAGGGTCAGGACACAGCCTACCCAAGCCCTGCATGCATGTGGGCCACTGGAATGAAGACTCCAGCAGATTTGGGAGCAGCTTGCTCACATACCTCCTACTATGGACCTGGCAGTGGTACTCACAAGGTGTGGATGTGGAGAAAGGGAGGCAGGAGGGGCTGGGACTCTGCTGGGAGTGGGTCTCTACGGGACAACGCAGCCCAGCCTCCCTTCCAATTCTCAAGGGGCCTGGGACCCATGCACAGCTCTCTTTGAGTCCAGTCCTGCTGGAGTGGAAGCCATCAGAACTCAGCCCTCCCATGGGAATCACAAGATGGGTGAGATGCAGGGTTCTCCCAGGCCTGACCCGGCCACAGCCTCCAACCTCTCCCCGCACCCTGTTTGCTAGAGACAGGAGGCCCTTCTTCTCGACCCAAAGACCACTCACTTTGGGAGGTGGTCCTGTTCTCCAGCATCCCGCATGCAATGGGCCAAGCTGCCTCCATGTGTCCCAAAGGGGATGAGGGCATCGCCCGGGATGGAGGGTAGATGGGACCTGTGAATGATGTCAAGTGTGACTGTCTGACTCTCAGAATAGAGGGGAGGCCCAGGGAGGCTGTCTGCTTCATTCACTGAGTGACCCTTAGTGTGTCCAGAAGTCCTGCTCAGAGTAGGTCCTTCATAGACATTGTTAAATGACCTCCAACCAGAACCACTCCAGGTGTCTGAGTGGGCCTGTGGCCCCTCTGTGGCCCTAGAGATCCCTAAGTGGCTACACCAAGGACAAGCACCAGGACCAGCTGGATGGCATCTCAAACTCCTTGACAGGGCGCTCTCCAGGTGCTTTTCCAAACTCAAAAAGCCACAAGCCAGTGAAGGGAGAGGAAGACTACTTTCCATGGGTGACAGAGAAATAATCACCACCAGCAACCACAGCATGGCCCACCACCCTCTCTGCAGAGCCGGGCACCAGGGCAGCACCTGGAGGGCTGATCCCATTCATCCCTGGGAGAAGCCTAGCAAGTTCATCCTCTCCCACCCCATGTTTCAGAGGAGCCAACTCAGGCTCAGAGAGATGTGGTGACATTCCCAAGGCAAGACACACAGCTGGCAGTGGGCAGAGTCACCACTGTGCTGAGGAGGAGGTGGGCAGTCACCTGGGAAACAGCTGGTCCAGCACCTGGTGGGCTGTGCTGGAGCCTGAGTAGCTGCAGAGGGAGGTGATGACACTGCAGAGGACTCTGCTGGGGAAGGCTGGCAGCACAGACTCTGAGAGCCTCTGCATCATGCCTGCCTGGAGGGCACGCATCCTGCAGGCCTCAGTTACAGACAGAGTGGACTCATCTTCACTCTGGATGGGACGAGGAGGCACACAGGGTCAGGGCCACCACTACGAACCACCAGCGTTATCGAGGTCTGCAGCTGACCCAGGAACTCCTAACCCCTCCCAGACGTGTGCGACAGGAGACACAGGGGCTCCCACACTCAGCAAGGTTCTGGGCTCTCAAAGTACTATCTGACTTTGGGCGGGCGAAGGATTCCACATTGATCTCCCTCGAGGCCATTTCCTCGCCGAGGGACAACAGACCTCCCTCTGAGCAGAGCATCAGCCCAGTGAATCCTCAACAGACACCCCCTCTCTAGAGAGGAGAACAGAGGCTTAGGCATGCCAAGTGGCTTCTCTAGGTCCTGTGGGTCAGAACTGAGAACCGCCCAAAGTGAGGGCTGAGGGCCAGCCCCTCTAACTGCCTGAGGCTTCATTGGGCCCCGACCTGGAGGGAAATGTTATGTGGCCACCCCACCCTGCCCTGGTCTGGAAACAGTGTACAAGGCAGTGACACACTCTGAGAATCCCTTTGACTTCCAAAACATGCTGCTGGTTATTTCTCTTACATTAAAGGGAGTTTGGAGACCCTCCTTATCGAGGTTCCATGTTCCAAAAAAGGCAAAATTCAAAGATACTCAGGGCCTAGTGGGAAGTGATAACGTTTTCTCTAAACTTCCTAGGAAAATGCAAAGAGTGCCCTCCTACCCTCCTATGCAGCTGGTGGGGAGGAGCGGAAGTCCAGATTCCTTTGGGACTGTGGGACACTCAGGGGGGACAGCCCTGTTAGGTTCCCAGGAGAACGGCAGTTTGAGGTTGGATTCTGGGCCTGCCCTGGTCATCTCAGGGGCCTGGGTGGGAAGACCCCTTGGTGCCCACTCTCACCTCAGAGTAGCCCTGGTTATTGATGACGGTGCGGTGCAGCTGGTCCCTGTCCAGGGAGATGGAGTACCCGAAGCCATCCGCCAGCTCTTTGACCACCTCCTGTGTGCAGCTCTCCAAAGACAGTGCCTGAGAGCCAGGCCGGGATGTCTCAGGCACCTGCCTCGACTTGGCCACAGGAGGAAACCCCAGCAGGGATCAGGTACCCAGCAGTGTCTGTGTAGAACTCCAGCCAGGGAGGGAATGAGATGACCCCTGGAGGGCTCTGGACTGACATATGCATAGAGGAGCTTGGTCCCCAGCACCCACTCTCCCATCCTGCTAGCCAACACCTAGGCTGGGAACACGACGCACTGCCAGGTTTCAACACCCAGCAAAGGGCTCCTGCCCAGGATGAGTGCCCCCTCAGCCCCGCCGTCCCTCACTCCACTCCCCCCGGACACACAAGGAGGCTCAGAGGGGTGTGGGGTTGGGATCCCATTGTGGCCTAAGGCGGTTGGCCTGCCCTGTGTTACCTGAGGGCTCCTCCTGCAAAATGGCCAGAGGCGGTGCAGGTGAGGGCCAAGCCAATGTGTGTAGCAACTGAAAAGGCTTTGTTTCTTGGCTTTCCTGAAGCCACAGCCTCGACAAGTCGGGAGACAACAGCAGAGCATCCTGCTCTCTTGAGTGTCTCCACTCAAGTGAGCTGAATAGGAGGCTGTGTCTAGAATGTGGGCGCCTGGAGACCAGTGTGCTAAGTTCTGTTAGGGTCTGTCACCAAGGAAGTGAGGTCACTTCCTCAAGCTTCCATTACCCAGGCCTCTTCTTTCAATCACACCAACCCAAAACCCCTCTGGGATCTTGGCTGCTCACCCTCCTTGCCCATGTCATCTCCAGAACTGTACACAAATAGCCAGGACAGAGCCCCACACAGGACCTTGAGATGGAACCAGGTTTCCAGCTTGAGGAAGCTGAGTTCAGCTGAGTTCACGCCTCTTTTTCCCTAGAAGCTCTGTGTCCTGGAAACACCATTGTGCCTCGCAAGGCCTCCTCAATCCCTCAACCTGCACGATGGGGACAAGGCCAGAAATAGCTCCCTCAGGACATCCTCAGCTGTAGAAGAGACAGTAGTGACAACACCTGGGGTCTGGTTTCACTTGTGTCTGATGCACACACTTAGAGATGAAAGAATGACAAGAAGGGGTGGGCTATCATGTGGAGTACCCCTTAAAACAGGCCTGTGTCACAGCACTTGGACCTTGAGCAGGTCCCTGCCCCTATGAGCCTCATTTACACATCTGCACCTTTAACGGGTTGAAATTAGAGGAAATTCAGATATTGCCAGTCACTGGCATGAAAGATTCCACGGTCTCCTGTTTCCCTTAGAGTCAGAACCAAGAGCCTCATGTTGGCCTACGTGGAGGGCAGCCTCCACCACGGCTCCCGGTGCTCACTGTCTCCTGCTGTGCACATCCTTGTGGAACCACACAGTCACGAGGAAGTGACTTCTGAATAGAATGCAGCCAAGCTGTTGGGATGGTACACAACCCAGGGTTAAGAAAAAAAGCCTGGCCCTTCCTTCTTACTCATTGTCTTTAGCCCCCTCCC
>NW_025801915.1:7976-13742 GCF_021613505.1 Equus quagga | reverse complement strand
CTGCCTGCATTTCAGTCCTTGTTTTCCCTCCATTATCCTTATCCTTGCAGTGGCAAGTGCTGTGGAGGCTTTTCATTTGCTGGTACAGGCTCTGGCCAGAGGTCTTCATGCCATGATGCTCAGTATTGGCACAGTGGGCAGTAGTGGCATTCCTGGAAGCTATCCCTACCGAGGGATGGCTAAAGCGGGCACAGATGTGACTGTGAAATGTGTAAATGGTCCCAAGCTCAACCCGAGCTGCATGTATCATCAACTCTCCTTCAATGGTGTCCCCAGACACCTGTGGCCGCTCCCAAACCAGGGGAAGGGAAGTGTGGGGGAGGAAAAGTCAGAGTGCAAAGACACAGTGGAACTGACCAATTGAGCTTAAAAATCTTATTTTTGCAAACTTTACAAAGTGAATGGCATGTGAACTCATTGTGAGAGCTCTTGCTGGGCCCTGAAGGGTGTGGGCAGAGAGGGCCCCCCGAGCTTAAGCTTCATTGGCTTTTCAGGGAATCTCCTCTGCTGCTTTCTGTCTTTAGTGTTCTGAGACTTCAGCTTTGTTGGATTTAAAAGAATTAAGGTGCAGGCATAGCTGGTCCCAGAAAAAGGAGGTACTTGCAAGTTTGTCAGACCCTAAAATAGGAGCTTAACACTTTCTGAGGTTCATTATTCCTATCAGTGAACGTAATCATTCTTTCCAACTGCATTCTGTCCTCTTATTGTTGATCTGGCCTCATTTCCAACATGAAAGGAAAGAGTGTTAAGACTATGAAGAGTCTGAGATTTGACCCTACTTGCAAGCCAACAAGTTAACCTGCCACAGTTTCATTGATAGTGGCAGCAGACACAAGATTCTGGACTAGAGACAAAGGATGCTATTACTCACAGCACAGAAAGCAGCCTGAGCAGCATAGTGCATTAATGCCCTTACCTCCAACTCCCATGGAGGTGATGCAGATGAGCCCAGGTGGATGTCTGCACATGCAGTGTTTGCATCGCAGAAGAGGCACTCTGAGCTTAGCGAACACAAATCTTTTCCAGTGGGCAGTAAGCATGCCTGCCCTTTGCTCCAGAGGAAGGCACTATCTCTGTCTCCCAAGGCTGTTGGCTCATCTCTGTCCCATGTGGGCCTTAGCTGGGTGGGCTCAACTGGGGCTGGAGGGTTCATTTCTAAGGTGGCTCACTCATAGGACTGGCAGGTTGGTGGTGGCTGTCACCTGAGAGTTCAGTTCCTCTCCACAAGGGTCTCTCCAAAGGCAACTTAGGTGTCCTCACCGCGTGATGGATTCCAAGAGTGAGCATCTAAAGGGAGCTGGATGGAAGCTATGTGGCCTTTTATAATGTTGCCTCAGAAGTCACAGAATGTCATTTCTGCCCTAGTCACAGCCCATCCAGATTCAACCAGAAGGGGAAACAGGCCCAATCTTTCGATGGGAGGAATATTAAAATTGCATGGTATTGGAAAATGGAAAAATATAGAGACAGTAAAAAGATCAGAAGTTGCCAAGGTTTCAGGGGAAGGGGAGAGGGATGGGTAGGCAGAACATGGGGTTTTTAGGGCAGTGAAACTCTTCTGTGTGGTATCATGGTAGTGCATACATATCATTATGCGTTTGCCTAAACCCTTAAAAGTGTACAACACAAAGAGTGAACCCTAATGTAAACCATGGACTTCAGTTAATAATAATGTAATTGGTTCATCAATTGTAGCAAACGTACCTCCTAATGCAAGCACTTTAAGTTTATTTAACCGTTTAATAACATGTATCATTCATGGTTGCCAGATGGTTTAGCCCTAGGCTGAAAACTTATTGTTCCTGGTTTATTGTACGTTAAAAGGAAATTTTCTACTTCCAACAGCACTTGCCCAGGAGACATGAGAGTGGAACGCCATGTGTCACCGCAGCTGGTTCTGGCAGCTGAAGCTGACAAATGACCACGAGGCTTCAGTGGCCTGGGAGCACCAGACTCCGGACCTCACTGAAGACTTTCCTGACCATAAATAGTGGGGCTGTTCTAACCTACGGTGGACAGACTGCGGACTCAGTCCTCTGAAGGATTCTCTCCCGAATTAGCATAACCGCCCTGAAACCTCCTTCCTTATGCCCAGCAGTCTCTGGCGTTTCCCGCTCTGTGAGTTCCTCAGTTGTTACTCACTGGTGGGTGTTTCCTCGCCTGATGAATTTTTTCCCAGGCACTGGCAGTCTTTGTTTTATTCTTTGGCATGTAGGAAGCCAGTTAATAGGTGTTTTTATTAACTTTCAGTGCTGTTTCCATGTGTGTTTCCCTCTCGGGTGAGCGATGACGTCTGTGGGCGCAGATGATGCCTTCTCGGTGCCTCAGTGCCCTGTGACCACCCTCCCCTTGCCAAACGGATCACTTATACAATTTGGGGGGTCCTGTTTAACGAAAAGAACAACAAACCTTCAGCAAATTTTTATTTGCAAACAAGAAATATTTATTTAAAGTGAGAAAATAGAACCCAACAAATTACAAATTTAAAGCACGCGAGAAACGCCGCTTCCTAACCGGCGCGCACACGGCGTTGCCTTTTCGCCTTTGGAGCCGCCACAGCAGCTGCGCAGGCGCAGGGCCCGGACGCTGGAGCGGCTTCGGCTTCGCGCGAATCCCCTGGACGCCGCCGCCCGGCCGTCAGGCCCCGCCCCGCCTCCTCTCTGCGGCCGGGAGGGACGTCAAGGTTCGTGGACTGAGAGAGGCTCAGGTGTGGGGATGAGCCCCGGGTTGGGGACCTGGGCCGCTTCCCTGTGCGTAGCCCCCTCCTTGGAAATCAGTGGCCTCTCGGAGCTGTGCTTTCTTCTTTATAAGATGGAATCGGAGGACGTGCAGGCTCGCCGCCTGTGGTTCTGCGGGAGGGGTCCAGGGATGCGGTGAGGGAGTTCTA
This sequence comes from Equus quagga, assembly GCF_021613505.1. Lineage (NCBI taxonomy): Eukaryota > Metazoa > Chordata > Mammalia > Perissodactyla > Equidae > Equus > Equus quagga. The sequence continues at coordinate 10,855 of NW_025801915.1, read as the reverse complement.
CGCTTCACAGCCCCAAGTCCGCGAAAACCTGTATTGTTGGTGCGGAGCGGGATCTAGTCTAAGGAAATACGATCTACGATCCTCTCTGTAAAAAGAAACGTGACTAACCGGTAATTTAAGATGTGGAAATCATCTTCCTCACCAAAAACAAAAAGCATAAAAAAAGGGAAGGGAGATATAGAAATTTATGCATGTGTCTACAGAAGGGTAATCAGTGGTTTTCAGTGATAATAAACAGCATTTCTTCACGGAGAATGGGAGGGGTCTCTTTGAAGGCTGTTCTCCAGATGCTTCCAGAGACTCACCTTGAGGGTGGGTTCTGCCTCCCTTGTCTGCGTTCCCATTGCTCAGCCCTGTGATGGGCCTAGAGCGGGCTCCATGGATGTTTGATGAATAAACGCGTGTTACAGCAGAATCCCATTAGACTGAAGTGGTGTCTAAACATTGCACTTACAGCGCATCTAAACTGACCTTATTCTTCCTTCTCCTCCCTCCCTTAAATACAAGCTTTTCCCATTCTAAGGTCTGGGATCTGCCCCTTGGGACCATCACAGGCCTCCCCGTGGCAATTAAGCCCCTTTACTAAGGAAAAACAAGTGAATAACAGCTCTGTTTCCCGGGTTGGAACTGCAGGCTGGCTCCGGGACCGGCTGGATTTCAGGGCCCGAAGAGGCGGAGCTCGGGCGCGAGCGGCAAGGGCCCGAAGAGCCGAGCCTGGCTCCCGGGGCGGCGGGACCTGGGGGCTGGAAGCGCGCTGGAGTGTGTGCGCTGTCCCGGGGCCTGCGGGAAGCTCACTCCTGGAGAAACGACGAGGGTGGCCAAGTGGTGGGCCACGAACTCCTGAAGGAGCAGGGGCAGCCGGGACACCAGATGCTGACAGGTGCCCCGCCCGCCTCCGGATTCTCTCGGGCCCTGATGCTCGGAGGGAAGGGCCGTGTGATTGGAAAAGGGACAGACGCTGGACGTCCCATCGGGTCAGGAGAGTGGATACTGAGAAGGCCTGCGTTCTAGATAGGCAGTAAAGACGTGGCGCCATTCGCACCGCTCTCGCGTGGGGCGCTGGGCAGAATGGACAGGTGGGCACTTCCTGCTTAATCAGGGGAGGCTAGCTGGAAGCTGCCTTGTAGTTTGGCAGACTGCAGCCTGGAAAGCAATCTCAGAGGTGGGGGAGGCTGGTTGGTGGAAAGCTGGGTCACCAGGTGGAGAATCAGACACTGGGGAGTGTAACGAGCAATAAGGATGGAGGCAGCGTTGCGGGGGGCGGGGCGGGGGGGGGGGCGGGAGGAGCAGCGTGAAGCTCTGGGACAGATATTTGAGTCTCATCCAGGACACAGCAGGTCTCAGAGGAAGGTTCTCCTCGATGCCAGTCAGAACGCGGGCCGTGGAAGGCGAGTTCAGGAGCTGGGTCCGGCCTCCGGGAAGCGCCAGGTTGTTCGGGCGTTATAACTTACGCCTTCGAACATCCGGTGCGGCTTTATGCTTTGGGAGCAGGCGCTGCTGTCTTCTGGGGCTTCCAGTGCCTTTCGGGGTTCTCAGCGTGCGCTCATCCAGGGACCCTGCGGGTTATCACTGAAGACCCCTTGGGAAGTCTTCTGCCAGAAGGTGCTAGAGCATCTGCTTCAGGCTCATTCAGCCATCTTTTCAGATCTTTATTCCAAGGTGCGCTAGGATCAGTGCTCCTGAGTATTCGACCAGACTTTCTAGGGACAGTTTTAAGCCACATTCCTCCAATCCAGGTGGTCTCATGGCCTTGGAAGACACCCCAGGTTCCAGGGCTGTTCTCGAAGTTTCCCCCACACTTCAACCTAGTGGCTGTGTGGTGATTTGGGGAACAAACCAGGATGACCCAGAAATCTGCATTCTGTTTTTGAACAGGAACTTGTGGCAACCCTTCGAGCGTTCCTTGATGCTGGGAATTCTGCAACAGACAGATAGGTCTTCTCTCTGTTTTGAGGGCAGAGTTCTTGCCTGTGTGTGTGGGGTGTCCGTCGATCGGCTGGCTTTGTCACAGCACTTTGCAGCTGTGATTCATGTAACATTTCATTTCAAGAAATGGCATTTCTTTAAGACTCTGCTGTAAATCGAGATGAGGCGATAATGTGTTTTTAAAGTACTTAAGGAGAGTTAGAGACTCCAGTGAGGTCATGTGTTAAATGTTACACGGAGCTGTTGACAGGCCGCATGAAGATTCTCAGCATTTAAGTAGATTACCAGTGAGGGAAGATGGTTCTGTCAAGTCACCTTCTGACATGGAGCTCCCTGCAGTCCTGGTGTGAGAGCCCCGCCTCGGGCCTAGAAGAGGAGAAGATGCCCTGTGGGGCTTGCTGGTTGCTTTTCTCAGATTCATCGGCTGTGCACGGGGGACAGTTTTGAAGGGAGGGAGTTTTGCCATCACCTCACTCTCCTCTTTTCCTCCCTTCTTGGAATTCCACGTTGGGTGGGAGGCAGCCCGGTGTTCTTTCCATTCGATGTTACAGCGCCTCCTGTCACACGGAGCAGTCTCCAGGTGACGGAGCATCTCCAGTCCTCAGCCTGTGGCTTGTCATTTTGAGTAACATTGATGAGAGGCCTGTATAAAAATTTGGCACGTAAGAACATATGAAAGTTTATGTGACAGAAATTCTTTTGGAATGTCTGTTAGGTTTGAGTCACTTAGAAAAACCGCGTATTCCTATATGATACAGGAACAGTTTTCCTTTCCGTTTTTTTTTAAATTAATTTTCTTCTTTTCAGTTGTTTCCTTTCTGATTAAATTTTTACTTTTATCAAAGTAGTATCTGAATCTATTTTTAAAACCCAAATACATTGCCAAAGTTCTTAAAAAAATCTCTGTCTTCATTAAACATTTTTTGTGGTTAGTAAAGCAGTGTATTTTAATT
>NW_025801915.1:0-4976 GCF_021613505.1 Equus quagga | reverse complement strand
TCAAACTAAAAAGCTTTTGCAAAGTGAAGGAAACAGTCAACAAAACGAAAACGTAACCTACTGAATGGGAGAAGATATTTGCAAATGATATATCCAATAAGGGGTTAATATCCAAAATAGATAAGGACTCATACAACTCAATGTCAAAAGAACAATGTGATTAAAAAAATGGGCAGAGGACCTTAACAGACATTTTCCAAAGAAGACATGTAGATGGCAGACAGACACATGAAAAAATGCTCACCATCACAGATTATCAGGGAACTGCAAATCAAGACCACCATGAGATATCATCTCACACCTGTCAGAACGGCTATTATCAAAAAGACAAGAAATAACACATATAGGTGAGGATGTAGAGAAAAAGGAATCCTTGTGGAATGTTGGTGGGAATGGAAATTAGTTCAACCATTATGGAAAAAAGTATGGGCCTTCCTCAAAAATAAAAAATAGAACTACCATATGATCCAGCCATTCCACTTCTTGGTATTTATCCAAAGAAATTGAAAACACTAATTCAAAAAGATATATGCACCTCTATGTTCATTGCAGCATTATTTACAATAGCCAAGACATGGAAACAAACTAAGAGTCCATCAGTAGATGGATGAATAGCTAAAGAAGATGTGCTATGTATATACAATGAAATATTATTCAGCCATAAAAAATGAAATCTTGCCATTTGTGACAACGTGGCTGGATCTAGGGGGTATTAGGCTAAGTGAAATGTCAGACAGAGAAAGAAAAATACCATAGTATTTCACTTATATTTAGAATCTAAAACAAACAAACAAACCAAAACAGAAATGGACTCAGATACAAAGAATATATTGTTGGTTGTCAGGTGGGGCCAGGGGGTGGGGGGAAGGGCAAAATAGGTGAAGGATATTAAGAGATACACACCCAGTCATAACTAAGTCACAGAGGTGAAATTCACAGCATGGGGAATACAGTCAACAATATTGTAATAACTGTACATCAGATGATTACTAGTCTTATCAGGGTGATCATTTCTTTATGTATATAAATGTTGAATTACTATGTTGTACACCTGAAATTAATACAATATTGTAAGGCCACTATACTTCGATAAAAAAAGAATGTTATAGTCTATTAAAGTGATCATTATGTTGGAACATGCAATGTTAATATGTAGTGAGATGAAGTGCAAATATATTAGAAGTTAAAATGATAGGTGTGCCATGATTCTACTGCTACACAATATAAAAGTTTGCTCACAAAAATTGAGGGAATTTTCTTGGAATTTTGGAGTTCAGGGTGATTTTTAAAATAACCTTTTTTTTGTGTGTGAAGAAGATTGCTGTGCAGCTAACATCTGTGCCAATATTTCTCCATTTTATGTGGGATTCTGTGACAGTGTGGCCTGACAAGCAGTGCTAGGTCCACACCCAGGATCCAAAGTGGAGAACCCCGGGCTGCAGAAGCAGAGTGCACAAATTTAACCACTATGCCACCAGGCTGGCCTCAAAATAGCGTTCTTTAACAATGATGTTATCTGATTTTTTTAATGAAAAATAAATAAACCATCCACTAAAGGTGGAGTTGGGAGGAAGACTTACTGCTGTGTTAGTGTCCTAACAAGACAGGCTTTGGGAAGCAGAAGAATAGACTTCATCGAGCCGTGCGTGTACAACTGCCTTACACCAGGAAGACACACAAAGGGTTACTAGACTGATCAACTGGGGAAAGAGACGCCCCCAGGTGATCTGTACCAGCATCAGTAGGAAAGTAAAAGAAACAGGGCAAAAGCCTCTTGTTGTCAATTTCCTTTGTAGACATTTATTCGTCTTGGAAGACTTAACATCACTAATGCATATTTTGGTGAGCCTGAAATAAGTGTTCGGGTACTTGGCTCTTTGGAGCAGTTACAGAATCTGTTGTGAGCATCAGCTCTCTGCATGGATGCTGTGCTTTCAGATCAAACAGATGATGCCTCTCTGATCTGCCTTCTTGCCTGGGTTTCTGGGTGCATACGCTTGTTGGCTCAGGCAGCATCTCCTCTGTCCCCAGGGCACATGGCCCTCAGTGAGGAGTGGTGGCTGTGAGAACCGTACAGAGGACTGTGCCTCCTGCTCTGGAGCCGAGATTTGCAAAGAGTGCCGCCGTCAGCCAGACCAGCCTCTCTCCCACTAGGAAGGCAGGTGCTACACCAAGTGCCCTAAGCTTCCCCCTTCCTCTCTCTCCCTGCAGGTGTGCATTCTCCTGCAGTATCTGGGGCAATTCCTTCCTATGCTCCAAAGAACCCTTCTCCTCCCTGGTTAGAGCGCCAACATAAGTGTCCCTTCTTGACCATCTGGCATCACAGTTGGCCACAGCAGCCAAAACTTAAATGAGGCTTTTAAATGAGAGCTCTGCAAGCTCTTCTTTTCAGTTTTTCTCTCCAAAGAAACACTGTCTGTACTTTCCTCATCTCTCAATTACATTTGAGAGGGCTGAGGTTTTTCATATTTACTGTGTTCACACACCAGTGAGTGTTATCTATAGTGTGACTGGTTAGCCACTCAGGTACAATACACATACAGTCACCAGATTCCACCTGGAAGAAAGTCAATCTCACAAACACAAACTCCACTAACAGGCGCTCCAGCTGTGGTTGATGCTGTGTGCAAATATTACATGTGTGCTTGAAAGAAGCCATTGGAGGCTGGCTCAGAGCATCCAGAAGCAAAAGTGGTTCCATTTTATAGGGCATTAAAACTCTTGAGCCTTTTAAAAATATTTTTTTCTAATTTGTTAAATAAATTAAAATAATTTTTTCATTAAAAACATTAAATTAAATAAGAAATCATTTCCTACTTTGATAAGGAAAAAAGAAAAGAAAAAAATGAAAATCAGGAGATAAAATAGGGAAATCAGAAGGTGACTAAAGTAGATATGAATTAACGTGAGTTGTTTCCAAACAAACCAAATTCCCCAGGATGACCCCTGTCCCTTTTGTGTTACTTCTGCAGACGTGATCTCTGACCACACTTCCTCAGGAGATCCGGTGGTTCGTCTGGGTCGACAGCAGCAGCAGTTCCTGTTCACAGCCCTGACTCCTTTGCCTCCAGGTGGGAAACTTCTCCCCGGCTGGGGGCTTCCCCAGTTGCTGTCTCCTCCCCACAGGGGCTTCTATGCAGAACATGGCACCTATGAACGCTGCAGCTCTACTTGCAAAAAAGAATGTGGAGGAAATGCCACCAACGGCCACTGTTGTGAAAGGGGCCTCATCCTGGACCAGGGAGGGGGACAGGAAACCTGCTCTGAGAGGCATGTGGCCATGGAGTGGGTGTGCAAGTGTTGCCCAGAGATGTGTCAAGACTGCAACCACGAGAAAACATGCAGAGGTAGCTGGGAGCATCCCAGGGGACAGCATGGCTCTGCGGAGCCTCCCCAGCTGGGGGCTGACTCTCTGAGGGTGGGGTGTCCAAACAGAACTGGGGGAACCAGTCTCCCTACCCTCACAGAAACGTGTCCATCACTGTGCACATCACTGAGGAAGCTGAGGAGGAGAGAAAGCCTTTCCATTGTGGACTTTGCAGGTTAAGACAGACAAGAGCCCCTTTTTGCACAATTTCTTCCACACATGTATTAAGCACTATCCCAAGTGCTGGGGGAAACTATAAGACTCTGAGAATACTGCTCCGGATAGGAATGTTCTCTCTGGAATTATCTCCCAAGAAAGGCTGGCTAATTTCCTCTCCGGAATAAGACTGACTCATAACTGGTGCTGTCTTATCCAAAGGATTCTCTTGGTCTAACCAAAGTGTTTTCTGGAATTCTACCCCAAATAAGAGAATGAACACAAAGAAAATACACCTACAATGCATTTTTCATACTAATTAACCATGTATATTTCATTGGTCTACCCTATCAGCGAATGAAAAATTAATCGGAGAATTCCTAAACTGCTTGCCGTATTAAATAGAGCCTAAGGGGCTCGATACAACTTTAAAAATCTGTTATTGATTCAGGATTTCAGGACAATCCCTCCAGCATCTCAGCCATCACTCATCTGCCACAGCACCACAGTTTTTTGCACCCCCAAGGGGAAGATCATTTCAGGATGTAAACCCAGCACCATCCAATCGGGCCACCATATGTGGTCTCCTCTCCCAAGGCAGGGTCTGTGCCACATGGAGGATGAGCCCCAGCAGGGTGGGGAAGGGGCAGACGCAGTACACTCAGGTCCAATGAGCCAAAGTTGGGGGGACAAGCCAGTCCTCTGCAGAAGGAATGAATTCCTTTCTCCTGCCCCCTGGGGGTTGCTTGCTGCTCTCCCCTTCCCCAGAGTGTGTGCCTGGGTCCTTCCTGTGCAGGGATATGTGGCATCAGTCCTGTCCCCACCACTCCTATGAAGATGCACGCCAGTGTGTCCCCTGCCACGAAGACTGGAGGGCAGTGGCCCCTTACCGGACGACTGCGGCGTCTGTGCTGAGGCGTCCTCAGTTCTCTACAATGCGTGGTGTTTGGATGAGTGTGCAGCCAGAACTTACTATGGAAAAGAGACTAAGGGCTGCAAGGGGAAGACTTCCGGGCACATAGCTAAGCGCCGCATCCCAGGGAGCCTGATGGGATTATGGGATTCTGCTGAGACAGAGCAGGTTGCTGGGTTCCCACAGCTCCCGGCCCTGAGCTGCCGTCCCAGCCTTTTCCTCCTGCTCACGGAAGCATATTGTGACTCTACTCTAATTCACTATTTATTTTTAAAAGGCATCATTCTTTAGCTTTGATCATGTAACTGTTATTACAATGGCTAATGCTGACCCTCCTCACAAAAGTGGCTGATCCTAAAGGATCCTCGTGTGAAGATTTACAACAGAGATGAGGAGCCTTCAAAAGCTACCCAAAATGGAAGATTTTTCTCAAAATTTTAAGCCATTATAGGTTCCAGCAGCCTAAGGAAAGCTGAGCCACAGAGGATTTTCTCGGCGCCTCTTTTCCCCCTTCACCGTCGCCTCGCTAAAGCTCCCTCC
>NW_025801914.1:0-3377 GCF_021613505.1 Equus quagga | reverse complement strand
GGACCATAGGGGAGAGATGATGATGACAATGGACCATAGGGGAGAGAGGATGATGACAATGGACCATAGGGGAGAGATGATGATGACAATGGACCATAGAGGAGAGACGATGATGACAATGGACCATAGGGGAGAGATGATGATGAAAATGGACCATAGGGGAGAGATGATGATGACAATGGACCATAGGGGAGAGATCATGATGACAATGGACCATAGGGGAGAGATGATGATGACAATGGACCATAGGGGAGAGATGTCGCGATCCACAGAGATGCCTGAGGATCAGAGAGACCATTGGGGTACCAGAGAAAATCTGGGGGAATGAATAGATGATTGGGGGACCGGAGAAATTATGGGGGACCAGAGAGACTCTGGGGAGACCAGAAAGATTATTGGGGCACCAGAGGAAATTTGAGGGACCAAAGCAGCTTTTGGGGCCAGACAGATTATTGGGGGGGGCCGGACAGATTCGGAGGACACACCCCAAAGATCTCGGCCTCAGTCCCCGCCATTCGGGGATCTCGTTTGGCTCTCAGGGATGGCCGAGCGCACATTCCCCCGAGAACATCAACGGGCCGTGTGCGCCCGTGGGGAACGACCCCGACGCGGAGGGTTTGTTCTGTCTCCGGGCCCCACCCACGAGTTGCCCCAGATCCTCTTTTCCCACTGAAAGCGGTTTCTATTTTGCTCAGAGCCTCAGACAACTTCCTTTGTGCCGAGTGGTCCTCTGACTCTGGGGGACGGAACAATGGTCTGGGGCACGTGCCGTGGCCTTCCCATAAGGCACTGGGGTGGCGGGCTCCTGAGTCCCCCAGTTGTGCCCCAACCCCCAGCCCCACCTCCTCGCCACTCACCTGACACCAGCCCGGGGCCTCCATCCCATCTCCTGGCTCCGTGACCCCTTTCCTCTGACGTCCACGTGTGTGGGAGCCCACGCCACCCCAGGATACGGCCCACCAAGCAGCACCTGACGCCCCCGGAGGGCGCAGCCCAGGACAGGTCCCCTTGTAAACAGAGTGACTATACGAACCCCCAATCCCACTCTTAGACACACACCCAAGAAAGTTCAACACAGGGACTCAAACAGACATTTGCACAGCGACATCACAGCATTATTCACGTCAGCCCAAAGGTGGGAAGAACCCAAATGCCCATCGACCGATGAACAGATAAGCAAAAACTGGTCCATCCGTACAGTGGAATATTACGCAGCCATGAAAAGGAGTGAAGCCCTGACATGGCTACACGTGGATGGACCTTGAACACGTGATGCTCAGAGACAAAAGCCAGACACAAAAGGACACACAGCATGCATTCCTATTGACAGGAAATATCCGGAACGGGCCGATCGACAAACAGAAAGGGGGCTAGTGGTTGCCAGTGGGGGGGGGTGATGAGGAGGAGGGGGACGTCTCGGTCCAGCCGGGCTGCTGTGACAAAATGCCGTAGACCGAGAGGCTTAAAAAAGCAGACATTTATTTCCACGTTTGTAGAGTTTGGATGTCAAAGGTCAAGGTTCTGGCAGATTCCGTGTCCGGTGAGAACCCGCGTCCCGGTTTGCTGTGACCTCCGCGGTCGCTGCCGGGGGAGGCGGCGAAGACACCAGGTGTCCTCAGACGGTGGCCGCTGATGGCCTGACGTGACCTGTGGGTTAAACAGAATGTACTTACTGCCCGGCTGTTGGGTGCGGGGTGACCAGCTGTCTCCACTCGCCCGGGAAGCAGAGGATCCTGGGAGGCGGGACTTTTCTAGATAAAATGGGGAACAGCCCTGGAAACATGGGAGCAAGTGGTCACCCTGATGTAGAGGGTTGAACGGTGCCCCCCCAAACAGATTTGTCCACACCCTAAGCCCCAGGAACCCAGGAATGTAGCCTTGTCTGGAAGCAGGGTCTTTGCAGCTGTGATGAAGGGAAGGATGGAGAGGAGGGCTTCCTGGAGGAGGTGGCCCTGAATCAAGGATGGAGAGGAGGGTTCCTGGAGGAGGCGGCCCTGAATCAAGGATGGAGAGGAGGGTTCCTGGAGGAGGCGGCCCTGAATCAAGGATGGAGAGGAGGGCTTCCTGGAGGAGGCGGCCCTGAATCAAGGATGGAGAGGAGGGCTTCCTGGAGGAGGCGGCCCTGAATCCAAGGACAGCGTCCTCCTCAGAGACAGAAGAGGAGACGCAGACGCAGAGGAGCAGCCCCGTGAGGACGGAGGCAGAGACGGGAGGGAGGCGGCCACCAGCCCAGGGACCCTGGAGCCCCGGACGCCGGAAGAGGCAGGAGGGACCCTCCCCTGGAGCCTCCGGAGGGAGCGCGGCCCTGTGACCCTTGACCCCAGACTCTGGGCTCCAGGACGGGAGAGGACAGGTCCCTGGGGTTTAAGACCGCAGTGTGGGGTCAGTTGTATGGCCGCCCCAAGACCCTCGTACACTAGGTTGGACCCTGGACGGGACTCCTACAATCTGTGTGACCACCGGCCAGCCTTCATGTGCCTCTTGTTTCACCGTGAAGGGCCCTGGGCGAGGGGCCGGGAGGGAGGCAGGTTCCAATGTACTCAGGTGACCTTCCGAGAGTCACTTTGTCTCTCCGTGCCTCAGTTTCCCCCATGTGTCAGGACCTCTGCCTCTCTCTGAGGTCACTTCGGGTCCTGCTGCCCTCTCCTCCCTTTCCTCCTAGACGCGGCTCCTAGTGGGGATGCTCAGCGCCGTGGGGACACGGAGGGAGCCCCACATTCATGCCCCACGCCACCATCATTGTGGAAATGGTCTGCGAGGGTCACGGCTAAGGGGAGGGGCCCGAGGCAGCTGTCTTCCTATACTTGCCCCTAATTGCGATGACTGCAGGCTGATGGGAGGACCCGACACCGTCCGGGGCTGTGACAAAGATGGGACCCTCTGGAGACGGCCCGTCCAGGGTCTGGTGACCACTCTCAGGGGGTCTGTGCACCCACAGCTCATGGTCGCCCACCGGGATAAACAGCAACACTGACTCCATCTGGTCATCTGACCACCTGTGACCGACGCCGGGGTGTTGTCACAGAAAGTCAGAGTCTCCTGGATCGAATCCAGTGGGTCATGATCTAGGCCGGGTTCCTCGTCCTCAGCACTGTGGACAGATGACACTCTGATGTGATGTGGGGGCGTCCTGTGCGCTGTAGGGTGTTGGGCAACACTCTGGTCTCCACCCAGCAGAGGCCAGGAGTGCCTTTCCCCGAAGTCCGGCAGTCAAGATGCTTCCAGACGTTGCCAAACGCCCTCCTGGGTGACTGAGTCCTCCCCAGTTAGGGACCACTGTGTAAGACGAGGGATGAGAGATAGATAGACAAATGGATAGAGAGATAGGTAGACGGATAGATAGATAGAAGGATGGATGGATGGATGGATGGATGGAT
>NW_025801913.1:0-6729 GCF_021613505.1 Equus quagga | reverse complement strand
CTAGAGGCCTTCACAGTTCAATCTGTGATTCCTCATAAAAATTTCCAGCAAAGCATACTTAAAAAAGCCTGTATAAACGATGGGAAGAGCCAAGATGGCGCCGTGAGTAGTCCTCTTTTTCCTGCCCTTCGAGTCTACAATCATTTGGACACTTATCACTTGACAAAGGATATCCAGACAGCATCTCAGGACGTCTGAGACACACACGCGACTATACATCGGAAGGCGGATGGACTTTCCTCCGGGAGGAGGTGGAAATAGGTGAGGGTTCTCCGACCCCGACGGGCAGCCTGGTACCCGCAAGCGGCTTTCTTCCAACGGACGCCCCCAGAGGATCCACGCAAGTCTAGGGCAGGAGCGAGAACACAACAGAGGAGCGACGCTGGAAACAGGTGACCAGAACCCTACCTAAACCCCCTGCAATTACTCCTAAACGCAGAGGGAAACTTTGGAGTTGCACACCTGAGCCCGCGGGGAGAGTCTCTCCCCGCCATTGGCGGGGGGATCCAGCCTGGTGCTCGGGGCGCCCGGAGGGTCCCAGAGAGAGACACGGAGGGCACGGAGATCTCCTAGCTGCCGTTGCCCGCCCCGTGGGGCTAGGGATTGCCGGAGATCTCGGAGAGGACCGGGGCCGGGGGAACTTTCAAAAGGCCGGTCCTGCGACCCGGAGGGGAAACACCGGAGCTCCGCCAGGGCAGCAGACAAAACTCTCTGTCTGCCATTAGCAGAGAGGCCACGCCCAGCATTCACGGCTCCGGCAGAGGCCGGGAGAGAAGCCCTGAGGGCTGGGCGACCCCCAGCTGCCGTTGCCCACCCCGTGAGGCTAGGGATTGCCGGAGATCTCGGAGAGGACCGGGGCTGGGGGAAGCTTCAAAGGCCGGTCCTGCGACCCGGAGGGGAAGCGCCGGAGCTCCGCCCGGGCAGCAGACAAAACTCTCTGCCTGCCGTTAGCAGAGGGGCCACGCTGAGCATTCATGGCTCCGGCAGAGGCCCGGAGAGAAGCCCTGAGGGTGGGGCGACCTCCAGCTGCCGTTGCCCACCCCGTGAGGCTAGGGATTGCTGGAGATCTCAGAGAGGACTGGGGCTGGAGAGAGTTCCAGAGACCCAGCTTAGTAGCCTAGGGGGAAACCCTACAGGCTCACAGCAGCCTTAGGGAAAGCCTCTGCACAGCACCAGTAGAAGGCACCCAGCCGCCAGCCACAAGGCTGGAAGACCCCAGGGCAAAAGCAGCATAGCTAGGTGTACTAACCACAGACTGTAGAAGATGCCAATAGCTATCCTGCGACCTATAGAGGACAAGTGAGATTTGGTGGGGGCCGACAGCAACAGAGCAACAAATATAAGTGATCCCACCCCTGGCTGCTGGAAAAGCCCATAACACCGTTGCAGACCCCAAGGAGAGAGCACATCTAGGTGGACTGCAACAGTAGGCACCTGCAGCCTGAAGCCCCCCTGTGACGGCCCCCACGGCAGAGGAGGGAATCCAAAGGGCCACTGTGGCTACGAAGAGGGGCCCAGGCCCAGTTAGCAACTACGGACAGGATTCCTGGTTGGTGAAATATAAACAGCTGCTCCTCCCTCCGCAGCAGCTGAAACAAGTGAAAGGAGCAACTAAACTCTATTTCCATGCGGAGGCACAAATCAACAACATCAAGCAATATGAAAAAATACATTAAATCTCCAGAACAGAAAGAAAGCAACAAATACACAGAAAACAATCCCAAAGAAAATGAGATGTATAACCTAAATGACGATGACTTCAAAACAGCCATCATTAAGATTCTCAATGAGTTAAGAGAGAATTCTGACCGACAACTCAACGAGTTCAGGAGCTATGTTACAAAAGAGTTTGATACGATTAAGAAGAACCAAACAGAAATATTGGAAATGAAGAACACAATAGAGGAGATTAAGAAAAATCTAGATGCTCTGAACAGTAGGGCTGATAATATGGAGGAAAGAATTAGCAATTTGGAAGATGGCAATATAGAATTGTTGCAGGCAGAGGAGGAGAGAGAAGCAAGACTTAAAAGAAATGAAGAAACTCTCCGAGAATTATCAGACACAATTAGGAGATGCAACGTAAGGATTATAGGTATACCAGAGGGAGAAGAGAAGGAGAAAGGGGCAGAAAACCTATTCAAAGAAATAATGGCCGAGAACTTCCCAAATCTGGTGAGGGAGATGGATCTTCAGGTGACAGAAGCCAATAGATCTCCAAACTTTATCAATGCAAGAAGACCAACTCCACGGCATATAGTAGTGAAGCTAGCAAAAGTCAACGACAAGGAGAAAATATTAAGGACAGCCAGGCAAAAGAAACTAACCTACAAAGGAACTCCCATCAGGCTATCAGCAGATTTCTCAGCAGAAACTTTACAGGCTAGAAGAGAGTGGAATGATATATTCAAAAATCTGAAGGACAAAAATCTACAGCCGAGAATTCTCTACCCAGCGAAAATATCCTTCAAATACGATGGAGAAATAAAAACTTTCCCAGATAAACAAAAATTAAGGGAGTTCATTGCCACAAAACCTCCTCTTCAGGAAATCCTCAGGAAAACCCTCATTCCTGAAAAATCCAAAAAAGGAAAGGGGCTACAAAACCAAGAGCAGAGGAGATAAGTAGAAGGACAACAACAGAGAGTAGCAGCTCTACATCAGAACAGATTAAACCATGGGACAAGAAACAAAGGAAACTGAAAAAAACCGGAAAACAAGACACAAAATGGGAGTGGTAGGCCCCCACGTCTCAATAATCACTCTAAATGTAAATGGATTGAACTCCCCAATCAAAAGACACAGAGTGGCAGGATGGATCAAAGAACAAGATCCAACAATATGCTGCCTCCAGGAAACACACCTCAGCCCCAAAGACAAACACAGACTCAGAGTGAAGGGATGGAGAACAATACTCCAAGCTAATAATGAACAAAAGAAAGCAGGTGTCGCTATACTAATATCAGACAAGGTAGATTTCAAAGCAAAACAGATAAAGAAAGATAAAGAGGGACAGTATATAATGATAAAAGGGACTCTCCACCAAGAAGACATAACACTTATAAATATATACGCACCCAACACAGGAGCACCAAAATTTGTAAAGCAACTCTTAATAGAACTAAAAGAAGACATCAACAACAATACAATAATAGTAGGGGACCTCAACACACCATTAACACCAATGGACAGAACATCCAGACAGAAAATCAACAAGGAAATAATAGAATTAAATGAAAAATTAGACCAGATGGACTTAATAGATATATATAGAACACTTCATCCAAAAACAGCAGGTTACACATTCTTCTCAAGTGCACATGGAACATTCTCAAGGATTGACCATATTTTGGGAACCAAAGCAAACATCAATAAATACAAGAGAGTTGAAATAATATCAAGCATCTTTTCTGATCATAACGCTATTAAACTAGAAATCAACTACAAGAAAAAAGCAGAGAAAGGTGCAAAAATGTGGAGACTAAACAACACGCTTCTCAACAAACAATGGATCATTGAAGAAATTAAAGAAGAAATCAAATATTATCTGGAGACAAATGAAAATGAGAACACGACATACCAAATCATTTGGGATGCAGCAAAAGCAGTCCTAAGAGGGAAATTCATCGCAATACAGGCTCACCTCACTAAACAAGAAAAAGCTCACGTAAGCAACCTCAAACGACACCTAACAGAACTAGAAAAAGAAGAACAAACAAAACCCAGAGTCAGTAGAAGGAGGGAAATAATAAAAATAAGAGCAGAAATAAACGATATTGAAACAAAAAAGACAATAGAAAGGATCAATGAAACAAAGAGTTGGTTCTTCGAAAGAATTAACAAAATTGACAAACCCCTAGCCAGACTCACCAAGAAAAGAAGAGAGAAAGCGCAAATTAATAAAATCAGGAATGACAGAGGAGAAATCACAACAGATACCAATGAAATACAAGAGATCATAAGAGAATACTATGAAAAACTATATGCCAACAAATTGAACAACTTGGAAGAAATGGACAAATTCCTAGACTCCTACAATCTCCCCAAACTGAATCAGGAAGAAATGGAGAATCTGAATAGACCAATCACAAGTAAGGAAATAGAAACGGTAATCAAAAACCTCCCCAAAAACAAGAGTCCAGGACCAGACGGCTTCTCTGGAGAATTCTACCAAACATTCAAAGAAGACTTAATACCTATTCTCCTCAAACTGTTCCAGAAAATTGAGAAAGATGGAGAACTCCCTAACACATTCTATGAAGCCAACATCACTCTGATCCCCAAACCTGACAAGGACAACACAAAGAAGGAGAACTACAGGCCAATATCACTGATGAACATAGATGCAAAAATCCTCAACAAAATTTTGGCAAACCGATTACAGCAATACATCAAAAAGATTATACACAATGATCAAGTGGGATTTATACCAGGGACACAGGGATGGTTCAACATCCGCAAGTCAATCAACGTGATACACTACATCAACAAAATGAAAAACAAAAACCACATGATCATCTCAATAGACGCAGAGAAAGCATTCGACAAGATCCAACACCCATTTATGATAAAAACCCTCAGTAAAATGGGTATAGAAGGAAAGTACCTCAACATAATAAAGGCCATATATGATAGACCCACAGCCAACATCATACTCAATGGACAAAAGCTGAAAGCCATCCCTCTGAGGACAGGAACAAGACAAGGGTGCCCACTTTCACCACTCCTATTCAACATAGTACTGGAGGTGCTGGCCAGAGCAATTCGGCAGGAAAAAAAAATAAAAGGAATCCAAATAGGTAACGAAGAAGTAAAACTCGCGCTGTTTGCAGACGACATGATCTTATACATAGAAAACCCCAAAGAATCCACAGAAAAACTATTAGAAATAATCAACAACTACAGCAAAGTAGCAGGGTATAAAATTAACGTGCATAAATCAGTAGCATTTCTATACACTAACAATAAACTAACAGAAAAAGAACTCAAGAACTCTATCCCATTCACCATCGCAACGAAAAGAATAAAATACCTTGGGATAAACTTAACCAAGGAAGTGAAGGATCTATACAATGAAAACTACAAGACTTTCTTGAAAGAAATTGACGATGACATAAAGAGATGGAAAGACATTCCTTGCACATGGATTGGAAGAATAAACATAGTTAAAATGTCCATACTACCTAAAGCAATATACAGATTCAATGCTATCCCAATCAGAATCCCAAGAACATTCTTCACAGAAATTGAACAAACAATCCTAAAATTCATATGGGGGAACAAAAGACCACGAATTGCTAAAGCAATCTTGAGCAAGAAAAACAAAGCCGGCGGAATCACAATCCCCGATTTCAAAACATACTACAAAGCTACAGTGATCAAAACAGCATGGTACTGGTACAAAAACAGGTCCACAGATCAATGGAACAGAATTGAAAGCCCAGAGATAAAACCACACATCTATGGACAGCTAATCTTCGACAAAGGAGCAGAGGGCCTACAATGGAGAAAAGAAAGTCTCTTCAACAAATGGTGCTGGGAAAACTGGACAGCCACATGCAAAAGATTGAAAATCGACCATTCTTTTTCACCACACACCAAAATAAACTCAAAATGGATCAAAGACCTAAAGATTAGGCCTGAGACAATAAGTCTTTTGGAAGAGAATATAGGCAGTACACTCTTTGACATCAGTTTCAAAAGAATCTTTTCGGACACTGTAACTCCTCAGTTGAGGGAAACAATAGAAAGAATAAACAAATGGGACTTCATCAGACTAAAGAGCTTCTTCAAGGCAAGGGAAAACAGAATTGAAACAAAAAAACAGCTCACTAATTGGGAAAAAATATTTACAAGCCACTTATCCGACAAAGGGTTAATCTCCATAATATACAAAGAACTCACACTGCTTAACAACAAAAAAACAAACAACCCGATCAAAAAATGGGCAGAGGACATGAACAGACATTTCTCAAAAGAAGATATGAATATGGCCAATAGACACATGAAAAGATGTTCATCATCGCTAATCATCAGGGAAATGCAAATCAAAACTACACTAAGATATCACCTTACCCCCGTTAGATTGGCAAAAACATCCAAAACCAAGAACGACAAATGTTGGAGAGGTTGTGGAGAAAGAGGAACCCTCATACACTGTTGGTGGGAATGCAAACTGGTACAGCCACTATGGAAAACAGTATGGAGATTTCTCAAAAAGTTAAAAATAGAAATACCCTATGACCCAGCCATCCCATTACTGGGTATCTATCCTAAGAACCTGATATCAGATATCTCAAGAGTCCGTTGCACCCCTATGTTCATCGCAGCATTATTTACAATAGCCAAGACGTGGAACCAGCCTACATGCCCAGAAACTGATGATTGGATAAAGAAGATGTGGTATATATACACAATGGAATACTACTCAGCCATAAAAAAAGACGAAATTGGCCCATTCACAACAATGTGGATGGACCTCGAGGGCATTATGTTAAGCGAAATAAGTCAGTCAGAGAAAGACGAACTCTATATGACTCCACTCATAGGTGGAAATTAGTATATTGAGAAGGAGATCTGATCGGTGGTTACCAGGGAAAAGGGGGGGTGGGGGGAGGGTACGGAGGGGGAAGTGGTGTACCCACAACATGACTAACAAAAATGTACAACTGAAATTTCACAAGCTTGTAATCCATCATAACATTAATAAAAAAAAAAAAAAAAAAAAAA
>NW_025801912.1:0-6160 GCF_021613505.1 Equus quagga | reverse complement strand
GTGGCTGTACCAGTTTGCATTCCCACCAACAGTGTATGAGAGTTCCTCTTTCTCCACAACCTCTCCAACATTTGTCGTTCTTGGTTTTGGATGTTTTTGCCAATCTAACGGGGGTAAGGTGATATCTTAGTGTAGTTTTGATTTGCATTTCCCTGATGATTAGCGATGATGAACATCTTTTCATGTGTCTATTGGCCATATTCATATCTTCTTTTGAGAAATGTCTGTTCATGTCCTCTGCCCATTTTTTGATCGGGTTGTTTGTTTTTTTGTTGTTAAGCAGTGTGAGTTCTTTGTATATTATGGAGATTAACCCTTTGTCGGATAAGTGGCTTGTAAATATTTTTTCCCAATTAGTGAGCTGTTTTTTTGTTTCAATTCTGTTTTCCCTTGCCTTGAAGAAGCTCTTTAGTCTGATGAAGTCCCATTTGTTTATTCTTTCTATTGTTTCCCTCAACTGAGGAGTTACAGTGTCCGAAAAGATTCTTTTGAAACTGATGTCAAAGAGTGTACTGCCTATATTCTCTTCCAAAAGACTTATTGTCTCAGGCCTAATCTTTAGGTCTTTGATCCATTTTGAGTTTATTTTGGTGTGTGGTGAAAAAGAATGGTCGATTTTCAATCTTTTGCATGTGGCTGTCCAGTTTTCCCAGCACCATTTGTTGAAGAGACTTTCTTTTCTCCATTGTAGGCCCTCTGCTCCTTTGTCGAAGATTAGCTGTCCATAGATGTGTGGTTTTATCTCTGGGCTTTCAATTCTGTTCCATTGATCTGTGGACCTGTTTTTGTACCAGTACCATGTTGTTTTGATCACTGTAGCTTTGTAGTATGTTTTGAATCGGGGATTGTGATTCCGCCGGCTTTGTTTTTCTTGCTCAAGATTGCTTTAGCAATTCGTGGTCTTTTGTTCCCCCATATGAATTTTAGGATTGTTTGTTCAATTTCTGTGAAGAATGTTCTTGGGATTCTGATTGGGATAGCATTTAATCTGTATATTGCTTTAGGTAGTATGGACATTTTAACTATGTTTATTCTTCCAATCCATGTGCAAGGAATGTCTTTCCATCTCTTTATGTCATCGTCAATTTCTTTCAAGAAAGTCTTGTAGTTTTCATTGTATAGATCCTTCACTTCCTTGGTTAAGTTTATCCCAAGGTATTTTATTCTTTTCGTTGCGATGGTGAATGGGATAGAGTTCTTGAGTTCTTTTTCTGTTAGTTTATTGTTAGTGTATAGAAATGCTACTGATTTATGCACGTTAATTTTATACCCTGCTACTTTGCTGTAGTTGTTGATTATTTCTATTAGTTTTTCTGTGGATTCTTTGGGGTTTTCTATGTATAAGATCATGTCGTCTGCAAACAACGCGAGTTTTACTTCTTCGTTACCTATTTGGATTCCTTTTATTTTTTTTTCCTGCCGAATTGCTCTGGCCAGCACCTCCAGTACTATGTTGAATAGGAGTGGTGAAAGTGGGCACCCTTGTCTTGTTCCTGTCCTCAGAGGGATGGCTTTCAGCTTTTGTCCATTGAGTATGATGTTGGCTGTGGGTCTATCATATATGGCCTTTATTATGTTGAGGTACTTTCCTTCTATACCCATTTTACTGAGGGTTTTTATCATAAATGGGTGTTGGATCTTGTCGAATGCTTTCTCTGCGTCTATTGAGATGATCATGTGGTTTTTGTTTTTCATTTTGTTGATGTAGTGTATCACGTTGATTGACTTGCGGATGTTGAACCATCCCTGTGTCCCTGGTATAAATCCCACTTGATCATGGTGTATAATCTTTTTGATGTATTGCTGTAATCGGTTTGCCAAAATTTTGTTGAGGATTTTTGCATCTATGTTCATCAGTGATATCGGCCTGTAGTTCTCCTTCTTTGTGTTGTCCTTGTCAGGTTTGGGGATCAGAGTGATGTTGGCTTCATAGAATGTGTTAGGGAGTTCTCCATCTTTCTCAATTTTCTGGAACAGTTTGAGGAGAATAGGTATTAAGTCTTCTTTGAATGTTTGGTAGAATTCTCCAGAGAAGCCGTCTGGTCCTGGACTCTTGTTTTTGGGGAGGTTTTTGATTACCGTTTCTATTTCCTTACTTGTGATTGGTCTATTCAGATTCTCCATTTCTTCCTGATTCAGTTTGGGGAGATTGTAGGAGTCTAGGAATTTGTCCATTTCTTCCAAGTTGTTCAATTTGTTGGCATATAGTTTTTCATAGTATTCTCTTATGATCTCTTGTATTTCATTGGTATCTGTTGTGATTTCTCCTCTGTCATTCCTGATTTTATTAATTTGTGCTTTCTCTCTTCTTTTCTTGGTGAGTCTGGCTAGGGGTTTGTCAATTTTGTTAATTCTTTCGAAGAACCAACTCTTTGTTTCATTGATCCTTTCTATTGTCTTTTTTGTTTCAATATCGTTTATTTCTGCTCTTATTTTTATTATTTCCCTCCTTCTACTGACTCTGGGCTTTGTTTGTTCTTCTTTTTCTAGTTCCGTTAGGTGTCGTTTGAGGTTGCTTACGTGAGCTTTTTCTTGTTTAGTGAGGTGAGCCTGTATTGCGATGAATTTCCCTCTTAGGACTGCTTTTGCTGCATCCCAAATGATTTGGTATGTCGTGTTCTCATTTTCATTTGTCTCCAGATAATATTTGATTTCTTCTTTAATTTCTTCAATGATCCATTGTTTGTTGAGAAGCGTGTTGTTTAGTCTCCACATTTTTGCACCTTTCTCTGCTTTTTTCTTGTAGTTGATTTCTAGTTTAATAGCATTATGATCAGAAAAGATGCTTGATATGCTTGATATTATTTCAACTCTCTTGTATTTATTGATGTTTGCTTTGGTTCCCAAAATATGGTCAATCCTTGAGAATGTTCCATGTGCACTTGAGAAGAATGTGTAACCTGCTGTTTTTGGATGAAGTGTTCTATATATATCTATTAAGTCCATCTGGTCTAATTTTTCATTTAATTCTATTATTTCCTTGTTGATTTTCTGTCTGGATGTTCTGTCCATTGGTGTTAATGGTGTGTTGAGGTCCCCTACTATTATTGTATTGTTGTTGATGTCTTCTTTTAGTTCTATTAAGAGTTGCTTTACAAATTTTGGTGCTCCTGTGTTGGGTGCGTATATATTTATAAGTGTTATGTCTTCTTGGTGGAGAGTCCCTTTTATCATTATATACTGTCCCTCTTTATCTTTCTTTATCTGTTTTGCTTTGAAATCTACCTTGTCTGATATTAGTATAGCGACACCTGCTTTCTTTTGTTCATTATTAGCTTGGAGTATTGTTCTCCATCCCTTCACTCTGAGTCTGTGTTTGTCTTTGGGGCTGAGGTGTGTTTCCTGGAGGCAGCATATTGTTGGATCTTGTTCTTTGATCCATCCTGCCACTCTGTGTCTTTTGATTGGGGAGTTCAATCCATTTACATTTAGAGTGATTATTGAGACGTGGGGGCCTACCACTCCCATTTTGTGTCTTGTTTTCCGGTTTTTTTCAGTTTCCTTTGTTTCTCGTCCCATGGTTTAATCTGTTCTGATGTAGAGCTGCTACTCTCTGTTGTTGTCCTTCTACTTATCTCCTCTGCTCTTGGTTTTGTAGCCCCTTTCCTTTTTTGGATTTTTCAGGAATGAGGGTTTTCCTGAGGATTTCCTGAAGAGGAGGTTTTGTGGCAATGAACTCCCTTAATTTTTGTTTATCTGGGAAAGTTTTTATTTCTCCATCGTATTTGAAGGATATTTTCGCTGGGTAGAGAATTCTCAGCTGTAGATTTTTGTCCTTCAGATTTTTGAATATATCATTCCACTCTCTTCTAGCCTGTAAAGTTTCTGCTGAGAAATCTGCTGATAGCCTGATGGGGGTTCCTTTGTAGGTTAGTTTCTTTTGCCTGGCTGTCCTTAATATTTTCTCCTTGTCGTTGACTTTTGCTAGCTTCACTACTATATGCCGTGGAGTTGGTCTTCTTGCATTGATAAAGTTTGGAGATCTATTGGCTTCTGTCACCTGAAGATCCATCTCCCTCACCAGATTTGGGAAGTTCTCAGCCATTATTTCTTTGAATAGGTTTTCTGCCCCTTTCTCCTTCTCTTCTCCCTCTGGTATACCTATAATCCTTACGTTGCATCTCCTAATTGTGTCTGATAATTCTCGGAGAGTTTCTACATTTCTTTTAAGTCTTGCTTCTCTCTCCTCCTCTGCCTGCAACAATTCTATATTGCCATCTTCCAAATTGCTAATTCTTTCCTCCATATTATCGGCCCTACTGTTCAGAGCATCTAGATTTTTCTTAATCTCCTCTATTGTGTTCTTCATTTCCAATATTTCTGTTTGGTTCTTCTTTATCGTATCAAACTCTTTTGTGACATAGCTCCTGAACTCGTTGAGTTGTCGGTCAGAATTCTCTCTTAACTCATTGAGAATCTTAATGATGGCTGTTTTGAAGTCATCGTCATTTAGGTTATACATCTCATTTTCTTTGGAATTGTTTTCTGTGTATTTGTTGCTTTCTTTCTGTTCTGGAGATTTAATGTATTTTTTCATATTGCTTGATGTTGTTGATTTGTGCCTCCGCATGGAAATAGAGTTTAGTTGCTCCTTTCACTTGTTTCAGCTGCTGCAGTGGGAGGAGCAGCTGTTTATATTTCACCAACCAGAAATCCTGTCCATAGTTGCTAACTGGGCCTGGGCCCCTCTTCGTAGCCACAGTGGCCCTTTGGATTCCCTCCTCTGCCGTGGGGGCCGTCACAGGGGTGCTTCAGGCTGCAGGTGCCTACTGTTGCAGCCCACCTAGATGTGCTCTCTCCTTGGGGTCTGCAATGGTGTTATGGGCTTTTCCAGCAGCCAGGGGTGGGATCACTTATATTTGTCGCTCCGTTGCTGTCGGCACCCACCAAATCTCACTTGTCCTCTATAGGTCGCAGGAGAGCTATTGGCATCTTCTACAGTCTGTGGTTAGTACACCTAGCTATGCTGCTTTTGCCCTGGGGTCTTCCAGCCTTGTGGCTGGCGGCTGGGTGCCTTCTACTGGTGCTGTGCAGAGGCTTTCCCTAAGGCTGCTGTGAGCCTGTAGGGTTTCCCCCTAGGCTACTAAGCTGGGTCTCTGGAACTCTCTCCAGCCCCAGTCCTCTCTGAGATCTCCAGCAATCCCTAGCCTCACGGGGTGGGCAACGGCAGCTGGGGGTCGCCCCGCCCTCAGGGATTCTCTCCGGGCCTCTCCCGGAGCCGTGAATGCTCAGCGTGGCCCCTCTGCTAACGGCAGAGAGTTTTGTCTGCTGCCCGGGCGGAGCTCCGGCGCTTCCCCTCCGGGTCACAGAACCGGCCTTTGAAAATTCCCCCAGCCCCGGTCCTCTCCGAGATCTCCGGCAATCCCTAGCCCCACAGGGCGGGCAACGGCAGCTGGGGGTCGCCCCGCCCTCTGGGATTCTCTCCGGGCCTCTGCCGGAGCCGTGAATGCTCAGCGTGGCCCCTCTGCTAACGGCAGGCAGAGAGTTTTGTCTGCTGCCTGGGCGGAGCTCCGGCGCTTCCCCTCCGGGTCGCAGGACCGGCCTTTGAAAATTCCCCCAGCCCCGGTCCTCTCCGAGATCTCCGGCAATCCCTAGTCCCACGGGGCGGGCAATGGCAGCTGGGAGATCTCCGTGCCCTCCGTGTCTCTCTCTGGGACCCTCCGGGCGCCCCGAGCACCAGGCTGGATCCCCCCGCCAATGGCGGGGAGAGACTCTCCCCGCGGGCTCAGGTGTGCAACTCCAAAGTTTCCCTCTGCGTTTAGGAGTAATTGCAGGGGGTTTAGGTAGGGTTCTGGTCACCTGTTTCCACCGTCGCTCCTCTGTTGTGTTCTCGCTCCTGCCCTAGACGTGCGTGGATCCTCTGGGGGCGTCCGTTGGAAGAAAGCCGCTTGCGGGTACCAAGCTGCCCGTCGGGGTCGGAGAGCCCTCACCTATTTCCACATCCTCCCGGAGGAAAGTCCATCCGCCTTCCGATGTATAGTCGCGTGGGTGTCTCAGACGTCCTGAGATGCTGTCTGGATATCCTTTGTCAAGCGATAAGTGTCCAAATAATTGTAGACTCGAAGGGCGAGAGACAAAGAGGACTACTCACGGCGCCATCTTGGCTCTTCTCCTACACCTACCACTTTTAATAAAATTTTTGTACATACTAATAATAATT
>NW_025801911.1:0-1419 GCF_021613505.1 Equus quagga | reverse complement strand
TCACGTGCCGGGCATGCCGGAAGCACCTCTCAGTTGTGCCAGAACCACGTGCCGGACACGCTGGATCCACCTACCGGACAGACCGGAACCACCTGCTGGACACGCCAGAACCACCTGCTGAGCACGCCGGGGCCACCTTCTCGACTCACCAGAACCACATGCCGGACAAGCCAAAATCAACTGCCAGCTACACCAGAACCACTTGGCCAACACTCCTGAATAACCTGCCGGGCATGCCGGAACCGCCCCTCAGATGTGCCAGAAGCACGTGCTGGAAGCCACGGACCACTTCCGTGAAAGACCAGAACCACCTGCCGGACACGCCTGATGCACCTGCCGAGCATGCCGGAAAAACCTGTTCGACTCCCGGGAACCACCTAAGGGGAAACTGTCATAGAAATGCAGGTCAAACGGTCTTTCTTGTCAGCCCTTAACTCGCCACTTTAGAACTTCTGCTTCTGCCACAATTCCACCTTGCCAACCCGGCTCAGATGAAATGCCTACATCTTCCCCTTCAGCAACTGGGCTGAGTCCCAAAGGATTGAGCGTCCACCTGCTTAGGAGGAGATAGACAATACGCTTTTTACAAACCACCGTTGCGCACTGGTGGAGAGAGTGTCGGAAAGCAGCTATGACAGAAAGACCCCTTTGCTCTCAGCCGTGCCCTCCGTTGCTCTAGACGTGGAATGCACAATGCACTTGCTCCACCCCTCAAGGGGCGACAAGCCACAGACCGTCTTCCTTCCATCTCTTTAGGAAGCTGAGGAAGAACTCACTATCAACAGTGCTCTTTCTGTGTCCTGGCAACATCTCATACAAAGGCAGCCGATATGCTGGTTCTTTTCAGCACTTAACTCGCCTATTTGGAATTTCTACTTCTGCCAGATTTCCACCTTGCCAACCCGGCTCTGACAAAATGCCTACATCTTCCCCTTCAGCAACGGGGACGAGGCCCAGATGATTGTGCTTCCACATGCTTAGGAGGAGCAGACAATAAGCTTTTTACAAACCGCCATTGTGCACTGGTGCAGAGAGTGTCAGAATGCACCTATGTCAGAAGGTCCCTTTGCTCTCAGCCATGCCCTCCATTGCTCTAGAGGTGGAAGGCACAAAGCACTGCCTCCATCCTTCAATTGGAGACAAGCCATAAACTGTCCTGCTTCCAGCTCTTTAGGAAGCTGGGGAAGCACTCGCATTCCACAGTGCTCTTACAGCGTCCTGGGAACATCTCATACAAAGGCAGCTGAATGCCGTTTCTTTTCAGTCCGCAACTCGCCAATCTGCAACATCTGCATCCGCCGCATTTCCACCTTGCCAACCCGGCTCAGATGAAAGGCATTCATCTTCCCCTTGAGCAATGGGGACGAGGCCCGGATGATTGTGGTTCCACATGCTGAGGAGGAGAGAGACAATAGGCTT
>NW_025801910.1:0-1321 GCF_021613505.1 Equus quagga | reverse complement strand
AATGCCACCATCTCAAGGATATAAATACATCTTGGTAATGATTTGCATGTTTTCCCATTGCATTGAGGCCTTTCCCTGCAGAAGAGCAACGGCTTTAACAGCAGGTAAATTACTATTAGAGAGAATGATTCCTGTTTGGGGAATTCCTACTGAGTTACATAGTGACTGGGGAACTCAAATCTGTTCGTAATGTTTGGCCAATATTGCAGCATCTCCACTGTGCTTACCATCCTCAATCCTCAGGATTGGTAAAAGGAACTAACGGCACAACCAAAACTTAATTGGCAAGCTTTCAGAAACATTTACTCTCTCACGGCCAAAAGCTCTTGTGCTAGTGTTCTTTAATCTTAGATCTATACTTTTTGTAAACATCGGCTGTCTCATTTTGAAATAATAATAAAACAGCCTATGCAATTGGATGAAGAAGTATATGAACCAGCTTTGCTTAAGGGATGTATTACATTGTTTTCATGGTCTTATTGTGGTGCTTAAAAGAAATGAAAGATTTGTAGCTGATTCTTTCACAGAGAAGTCCCAGAACTTAAGGATCATGGACTGTAACCGGAAGAATTTATTTATTGAAAGAGACATCAAATAAGACTCTTTGCAGCCCTATTGGAAAGGACCATACGAGGAGGAGAAGAAGACGACATCTGTTGTAGACAGCTGTCCCAAGACTCCGGACCAGGCCTGTATTCCCAACCTTATATCTCCTTATTTAAACATTTGTTGTGCTTAAACTGTATACCTATTTTATAATTTGTCTGGAATGCTATCATACTTAAAGTGATTAATTTGGAACAGACTGATCTTGAAGGCCAGGAATTTATCGAGTGACTCCTAATGGAACTCAGTGGTTATGTGGAACAAATCTTTGGCCTTGGCTACTGCCTGGATGGCTAAGACACTGCACCCTGAGCTTCCTTTAAAAGCAGGGAAGGATTCAGGCTGAGTTAAAACCTGATGTCAATCTCCCTTTCTTAAGGCCAGACGGGCTTGTTCAGTGTTACACTGGTATGGCTATATTTGCAGCTATATTTGCTTCTTCTTTGCAAGTAAAAGATGTCATTATTACATTTGGAAGCTCTGACTAAATTTACTCAAGAAGCCCTTAATGATAGTCAAGCAGGAATAACCTTATTCAAATACTGAAATGTCTTTAATGAGAAGGGCTGTCCTTGCAAACAGAATGCCTTTAGATATTCTTACTGCATCCTAAGGTGGTACATAGACAATCATTCAGACTGAATGCTGTGCTTTTATACGTCATGAATCTTCCAATGTGTCATCTCTGCTAAAGCACATGAAGAAGCAGGTGGAT
>NW_025801909.1:0-3037 GCF_021613505.1 Equus quagga | reverse complement strand
CCTGACTCTCCAGCCTTAGCACCTTTGCCTACCTGTTCTCCTACCTGGGATGAGTTTCCTTATTCATCTCCATACCTGATGCCTTGATGTCCATCAAGTCTTTGCTGAAATATCATCTGCCCAATGAGGTGTACTCCGATCAGCCTACTTAAAACTGCAGCCTGCCTCCTCCACCCCTCACTGCACAGCTGAGACATTTCTGGACACACATTGGAGATAGCATGATGGGATGGAAGAACCATGGTCTTTGGAACGAAATGAAACTGGAGTTTGAAATGTAGCTATTGGATCTTGGAGGAATTCTTTAGTATTTCTCTGGGCCTCAGTGTCCTCAAATGTAAGATGAGGTTACCTCATAGGATTGTTGCTAAGTAGGATCCTATAGGTGAAGCACTCAGCCCACAGCTTGCTCATAGCAAATCTCAGTAAATAGAATCTCTCATCCCTTTCTCTCTAACCCTTTCCTCCTGCAACAGTAGGGACTGATTTACACAATAAGATACTCCGGGAAGTCAGTTCCACATGAGGGTTAATATACTTTCACAGGGAGAACAAGCTGGCATTGAAAAATGGAAGCTCTAACATATTAGCTGAAATTATTATAGTTAGCCTCATCTTACAACTCGAAAATGACTTTGTTAAAAGCCAGGGAGAGGAAATAGCCTGAAGTCTTAGACACAAATGGGAACTGACTATTTGAGAAGCCAGGTCTCTAAAGGGCAGGTGATGTTACAGCCCTGGAGGAAGGTGAGAAGATGAGGATCTTCACTCCCGCCCCAGACATTCTGAGGCACTCCAGGGAGGAGCTGTGTCATTAAGAATCATGTTCCCAAACACCCAGAGCATCAGCAAAACTAGCTACTAACAAACTCACCCTCCTGGGCTGGCCTGGCTGCATTATTTGTCCTGTGGTGGAGGGGAGAAAATTTGCTGTTTTTAGGAAGAGAATGTAGGGTTTCCTGGCCCTTTCATTTGTGAGAGGAAAGATCCTGGTGAAAAATCATTAACCCAGGAAGAATTTTGTCCCTTTCATAGTGAGAACAGATTTAGGAGGGGTTATGACCTGGAGGGAAGGCTGTCAGCAGAAAAATGAGGGGTGGGTATCTGTCCATCACTTTCACACTTAGTCCAGTGAATATTCAGGAAAACTGTGAGAGAGACTGGTTGGTTGGTAACAGAAGAGCTCATTGAAAAAGAAATGTTCTCGAAGGTGCACACCAGTGTTTGAGGACCTGTGACTTGGTAGAAAACAGCAGAAGCTTTAGAGAGGCACAGAAGACAGTGTAAGTCTTGAGTCCAGCTCATATTTTTTGCTCGAGCCTCTGTTTCCCCATCTGTGAAGTGGAGATGATAGTAGTGCTATCTACCAAAGTGATTGTGAGGATTGGATGAGCTAATACATGTAAATGGCTTAGCACAGTGCCAGGCACAGAATATGAGCTAAAATATTAGCTCTTACTGAGAAGTTTGGGTGGTTGTCATTGTACACGAGAGTGTGTTGTGGCCAATCTGAAGAGTCTCACATTCTCTTACAAAAGTTCTTGTCCATCTTTTTCTGAACCAAGATGGGAAGAAGCTGGTAGAGATTTCCCTGTGCTGATGGAATGTTGTTTGTTTCCTTGGGGGAGAGCAGAAGTTGGGTGACAAGCCAGAGAGCCACAGTCAGAAAGCAATTAGGAGCTTCATAAACAGAGATCCAGTTGGATGGAGTGAAATGCTAGAAAGGAAGGTGCAAGCCAAGGGCAGCAGGAGTGGGGCAGCCGATCTCGTTCTCAAACCAGTAACTTGAAAAATCAAGAGTGAGCTTTCAGTTCAATGTGCCTGACTTCTTGTCCTGGGTTTCACATTGTGTGTTATTAAAGCACCCTCTGCCTCTGTATTCATGGCCTTTCTGCTCAGCTTCCCACCTCTATCATGGCTGCTCTCTGGGAGCCTAGCAGAGAGGAAGTTAACCTTCATGCCTGCGGACCCACAACTTTTGCAGTCCCCAATGGGCTGCTGACCTGCACAGAAGTGACTATTTGGGGGAACAGAGTGGAGTATATAATTTGTTGCAGCATTCTTGGAGCTGCCTAGGGAGACTCTCAGGGTGATGGATTGGGGTTATGTTGATTATGTCTTTCTCTGTCTGGCTTATTTTGCTTAACATGATGCCCTCAAAGTCCACCCATATGGCTGTGAATGGGACAATTATGTCTTTTTTGTGGCAGAGTAGTATTCCACTGTGTGTGTATGTATATATATGTATATATATGTGTGTGTGTGTGTGTATATGTATATGTATATGTATATGTATACACATATATATATATACCATGTCTGGTATACATGTCTTTCCATGTCTGGAAAGACAAACACCATATGATTTCACTCACATGTGCAGTATAAACAAGCTTACAGACAAAGAGAACAATTTACTGATTACCAGGGGTAAGCGGGGGGGATGGTGTGCACAAGGGGTGAAGGGGCACATTTATATAGTGTTTTACAAATATTAAGTTACAACTGAAGTTCACAATGTTATAAACTATTTAGAATAAATGTTATAAACATATATGTATATATATGTACTTATGAGTATATATGTATACGTGTACCATATATATGTGTATATATATGGTATATGTATATATGTATATGTATACATATATATATGGTATATGTGTGTGTGTATATATATATATATATATGCCGTGTCTTCTGTATCCATTCATCAGTCACTGGACACTTGGGTTGCTTCCACATCTTGGCTATTGTGACTAATGCTGCAATGAACATAAGGGTGCATAAGTCTGTATTTTTTATTTCCAGTACTTTAGATAAATACCCAGTAGTGGGATAGCTGAGTCATATGGTAACTCTATTTTTAGTTTTTTGAGAAATCTCCATACTTTTTGCCAAAATGGCTACACTAGTTTGCATTCCCACCAGCAGTGGATGAGGGTTCCCTTTTCTCCACAACCTCTCCAACATTTATTATTTTTTGTCTTGGTGATTATAGCCATTCCAATGGGCGTAAGATGACATCTAAGTGTAG
>NW_025801908.1:0-1466 GCF_021613505.1 Equus quagga | reverse complement strand
AAGCATGTGATGGATACACCAGAAACAGGTCCAGCACAGGCCAGAACCAGGTGCAGGACATGCCTGAAACACCTGCTGGACACACCTGAACCACCTGCTAGACCAGCCTAAACCACTTTATGGACAATCCGGAACCACATGCTGGGCACACCAGAACCAGGTGCCCAACACACCAGAACCACCTGCTGGACACGCCTGAACCACCAGCCAGTCTTGTAAGAACCACCTGACAGATGCACCAGAAACACCTGCCAGATACGCCAGAAACAGGTGTCACACATGCCAAAACCAGGTGCCAGACATGATTAAACCACTTGCAAGACACGCCAGAACCAGGTGCCCCACAGGACTGAATCACCTGAGGGACAAGACTGAACCATCTGCCAGAGAGGCCTGCACCACCTGCCAGACATGCCGAAACCACTTTCTGGACTGTCTGTTGCAGATGCCAGAACCGCCCACTGGACATGGGTGAACCAGCTGCCTGCCACGATGGAACGAACTGCCGGAATCTTGGAACCACCAATGGGACACTCTGGAACCACCCACCAGAGACTCGAGAATCAGGGCCAGGACACGCCAGAAGTACCCACAGGACACACTGGAAGCACCTGACTGACATGCAGGAACCACCTTCTGGACACGATGGAACCATGACTATGGCACTCCAGAACCAACTCCTGGACATGCCGGAAGCACCCACCGGACACGCCGGAACCATCTTCCAAACATAGAAGAACCACATGCCAGACACACAGGAACCACCTGCCAGACACGTCAGAACCACCTGTTGGATATGCCGGAATCAGGTGCCAGATACACTGAAACCACCTGCTGAATACACCAGAACCAGGTGCCGGACATGCCACAAACACCTGCCAGACAAGCCAGAACCACCAGCCTAACATGCCAGAACAACCTGCTGGACACGCCAAAATCACCTGTAGTTCCGGCGTGTCCAGCACGTGGTTGTGGCATATCTGAGAGGTGGTTCCGGCATGCCAGGCATGTGATTTCAGAGTGTCCGTGAAGTGGTTCTGGCGTATCTGGCAGGTGATTTCGGTGCTCTGTCGTGTCCAGGACCTGGTTTTGGCATGTGCAACACCTGTTTCTGGTGTATCCAGGAGGTGGTTCTCACAAGATTGGCAGGTGGTTCAGGCTGGTCTAGCAGGTGGTCCTGGCGTGTCGGGCACCTGGTTCCAGTGTGCCTGGCATGTGGTTCCGGATTGTCCATCAAGTGGTTCAGGCTGGTCTAGCAGGTGATTCAGGTGTGTGTGGCAGCTGTTTCAGGCATGTCCGGCACCTGGTTCTGGCCTGTGCCAGACCTGGTTCTGGTGTATCCATCACATGGTTTAGGAGTGTCCAGCACATGGTTCTGGCATATTCGGCAGTTGGCTTCAGTATCCTGGGCGCCTGGTTCTGGCGTATCTGACAGTTGGTTCCGTGGTGTCTGGCAGTTGGTTCCC
>NW_025801907.1:0-2183 GCF_021613505.1 Equus quagga | reverse complement strand
GTCCTGGGATTTATCTCTTATCTTTTGTGGATGTGGCCAAATGTGTGGACTTTCCCCACAGAAAGTCCTGGAGTCCCTGCGAAGCTGAAGTTACCCAAGCAATCCTCTGATGAGCAATGATCATGTCAACTCATAGCAGTCTGGTGTTTCCACCTTGGCAGGTCAGATGTTTTCCTTCCTTCATCATTTGGGGAAGTGTACCTGATGTGTTTATAGATTGTAATATTCTCATTGTTCATTTCCTGGTGTGTATTCATAAGGTATCCTCACAGTTTCTACTTCTTCATGATCTCTGTCGGCACCATACCTTGAAATCTATATTTCCTAATGCTCCTAATCGGATCTGCACCTGAGATGCCAGCCTGCCAGTCCCAGGCCACCCAGGTGGAACATGGACACTTACCCACTACACCAGAGGGCTGGCCCTGAATTGGACTTTTGGACCAACCTTTGGCTTGAACTTGGGAAGATGTTGGTCTGCATTGATTATTCACAAAGGTAATTAGCAGTAACATCATGGACAGCAACATTTTCAGTTGGCTCAGGAGTTTAGCACGGGTCATGTTCTGTTGGTAGTGTTCCTCTTCATCTCTTTGCAATGGTCTACCTTTATGTTGCATCATTAAGCATTTCGAGGTGATTATCAATCCTTTGAAGTTCATAATCTCTAAACTCTTTCAGCCTGCAAACTTTATACCTTAAACCTGCTTGCCTTTATGGAGTTTTGATTTTAGGTGAATTTATTTCCATAACCTTGCATTAGAAAATCCTATAGCTTTCAGATTTACATCCTCATAGATTTAGACTTCTGTGTATGCTACATCTTCTTCCCCACAGTAAGCCTAATTACAGGCGCACACCCCACACTTGTGCCTAATCAACTCTTTCTCCCACCGTCCACTGCCACCCGTTCCCTCTGGGAACCACCAATCCCATATCACGTTCTACCTGTTTGGTGGTCCTTATTTTAATCTTCTGCTTGTAAGTGAGATGGGATGGTGTTTGATTTCTCCCTTGGGCTTGTTTCAGTTCCCCTCCCACCCTCAGGAGTGATTCTGCAGTCACAAATCGCTGGACTGCACTCTTTCTTACAGCTGAGTGTTTTGCCTTTGTGTGGATATAGCCCAACTTCCTTCCCCATGGGTCCTTTGATGGGCACCAGGGCGGCTTCCAAGTCTTGGATATCGGGATTAAGGCTGTGGTGAACACAGTGGGGTACGGATGTGTGTGCATTAGTGTTTCACAGTTCTTTGGATAAACACGCTGGAGAGGAATAGCTGGATCATATGGTAGATGGATTTGGAAATTTATGAGGCAATTTCACATGGCTATGCCTAGTGCCCTCACCGGTTTGCACTCCCACCATTGGTGCAGGACTC
Source organism: Equus quagga (assembly GCF_021613505.1). Lineage (NCBI taxonomy): Eukaryota > Metazoa > Chordata > Mammalia > Perissodactyla > Equidae > Equus > Equus quagga. Next base: position 804 of record NW_025801907.1, on the reverse strand, counting down.
TTCCCTTCTCTCCACCTTCTCTCTGACACTTATTTCCTGTCTTGTTCCTTATAGCCATTCTGAACACAGGGAGCTGTCATCTCATTGCCGTGAGGATTTGCGTTGGCCTTATACTTAATGGTGTTGAACATGTGTTCATACAGCTGTTGGCCAACTTTCTGTCTTCTTGGGGTAAATCTCTGTTTCCATCTTCTTCCCAGGTTTTAATGGGCTTGTTTTTTCTCTTGTGGAGACGTATGTGGACATTGGGTCTTTTGGTTATTCAGCCTTTCTCAGATGTGTGGTTTGAAACATCCTCTCCCTGTTGTTGGGCTGTCCTTAGCAGATCGAGGAGCTTAGTTTCTGCTACAGTTCTGTAGTTTCTTACTCAGCTCAGTTTTACAATCTGAAAGCTTATCAGAAACCTGTAGTTTAGATCCTCTGTTTCAGCATCCTTTCCAGGAATATCTCGGAAGATGAAACATATTTGCAAAAGAAAAAAGCATCAGAGAAAAACAACAATTATCTGCAAATGGACAAAGGACTCAAAAGGGCAATTGACAAAGAAACTTGGATAATTCTGTGACATATGACCCTTCCAGATAATAAGTGGACTTATGACTGATAACCAGGACAGATCAGAATCTTAGGAATTCTATGTAATTTGAAGACATCTATATTAATAACATTTACCCATCTAATACCACCTAAGAATATCTATCATCACTTGTTTCACAATGTTTCCCATGTAATTTAATAGAAAAAAAAGCCTAATTAATTTAATGTTTTCCTCCTTACAGGAACAGAGAGCAAATTTCTTTGAGA
>NW_025801906.1:0-1257 GCF_021613505.1 Equus quagga | reverse complement strand
TTCGGTAGGTGGCTTCAGCATACTGGGAGCCTGGTTCCGGTGTATCTGACAGTTGGTTCCATGATGTCTGTCAGGTGGTTCCTGTGTGTCTGGCATATGGTTCTGGTACATTCGAAAGGTGGTTCCGGCATGTCCAGCAGGTTGCAACAGTGTGTCTGGGACCTGATTCCATCCTGTCCGGTTGATGCTTTCAGAGTGTCCTGGCTTTGGTTCTGGCTTGTCTTGCAATTAGTTCCCACATGTCCGGTGGGTGATTCTGGCGTGTCTGGCAGATTTTCCAGCCTTTTCCAGAAATTGGTACTGGCGTATCCAGGACCTGGTTCCGGTGTATCTGGCAGGTGATTTTGGCGTATCCAGCAGATTGTTCTGGCGTGTTAGGATGGTGGTTCCAGCTTGTGTGGCAGGTGTTTGTGGCGTGTCTGGCACCTGGTTCTGGCATATTTGGGAGGTGGTTTCAGTGTATCTGGTACTTGGTTCTGGGATATCCAACAGGTGGTTCCGAAGTGTGTGGCATGTGGTTCTGGTAGGTTCAGAAGATGGTTCCGGCCTGTCTGTTAGATGCTTCCAGCATGTCTGGAAGTTGGTTCTGGTGTGTCAGACTCATGTTTCCAGTGTGTCCAGTGGGTGGTTCCAGGTGGATCTGGTGTGTCTGGTGGGTGCTTCCGGTGAGTCTGGTGGGTCGTTATGGGATGTCTGTGTGGTGGTTCCAGAGTGTTCGGCGGGTGCTTTCGGCATGCCTGTCGGGTTTTTCCAGCCTCTAAGGTGCCTGGTTCAAGCATATCCAGCAGGTGAGTTCTTTCTCAGCTTCCTAAAGAGCTGGAAGCAAGACAGTTTGTGGCTTGTCTCCCCTTGAGGGATGGAGGCAGTGCTTTGTGCCGTCCACCTCTCGAGCAATATAGGGCATGGTTGAGAGCAAAGGGGCCTTTCTGACATAGGGGCTTTCTGACACTCTCTCCATGAGTGCACAAGGGCAGTTGGTTAAAAGCCTCTTGTCTCTATCCTCCTAAGCTTGTGGAATCACAATCATACGGGCCTTGGCCCCATTGCTTAAGGGGAAGATGTAGCCATTACCCCTGAGCTGGGTTGGCAAGAGGGAAATGTGGCAGAAACAGAAGTTCTAAAGCAGTGAGTTAAGGGCTGGGAGGAAATGGCTTTCAGCTGCCTGTGTATGAGAGGTTCCCAGTATGCTGTAAGAGCACTGTGGAAAGCGACTTCTTTCTCAGCTTCCTAAAGAGCTGGAAGCAAGATGGTTTGTGT
>NW_025801905.1:0-9031 GCF_021613505.1 Equus quagga | reverse complement strand
ACACACACACACATTCATACACACACACTCATACACACACACTCATACACACACACATTCATACACACACTCATACACACACACTCATACACACACACTCATACACACACACACATTCATATACACACACACACATGTGTCAGTTTTGGAGGTTTTTATTTAAAAAGTTCTGGGCATGTACTTTTGTGTCACAGGCTGTGTTAGGGGCTCTCTATGGATTGTTTAGTTCAATCTTCACAGCAACTCTCTGAGGGTTTGGTACTACATTTTCCTGATGAGGGAAAAAAAAACGTTCAGTGCGGTTAAATAATGTGCCTAGGTTATTGGGTAGGAAATGACAGAATCAGAATTTGAATCCAGGACTATGAGTGCAAACCCAATATTAAAAGCCATGACACGATGCCAGCTCAGCTATTTCATGAGTGCACACTGTGTGCCTAGCAGTATAGCAGGAACAGACTGGACTCAAAAGAAACACAAGACCTAGCCATTTTCTTTGAAGAATTTATAATCCCAACCATGAGATAATACAAACAAAAATGGAACAATGAAAAAAGACGAAGATGTATTCGGGTGGGACGTTCTAGGAAGAAGTGTGTAACTCTGAGTCTTAAAGATGAAGACGTGTTTGAGTCAGAAAACTCCATAAAAAAAAGTGTTACTCAAGGTCTTAAGATTGCATGTTTCACATTATAAGATAGCTCTACAAGGCTTTACAGAAATTATGGAGCATTTCTTACAGAAGAGAGGGATCTGAGTAAAGATTGGGGGAAAAAATCAAAATAAAGCTGACATTTGAAGTGAAAACTTAAATTATACCTCAAAAAGATTAATTTTTAAAATGTCATTGTGGCGACTAATTTGAAGAAAGTGTATCCTGTGAGCTTGAGTAGATGCCTCTCTATTTAGGAGATGCTCTATTCTACTTCAGCTTCAGTACTTGCCAAAGTCAACTATGTGGCTTCAGCCTTTCAGAAAGCTAAAGAGCTGAATATCCACCTCCACATCATTTCTGGCATCCATGAACTCGTGTATGATCAACGAATGAGCGAGTGACTGCAAAGGCTACTGTCATATCCAAATCAATAATAGGAACAAGGTGTGTCACCAAGACATGTTGTCAATATCTCAATGTACACTTTCAAATATAGGTGAGCATTCTAGACACAGAGAGTGAAAAATTTCCTTATGTGTTGTATATGTTAAAACTCTATCACCACTTGAAGTATAAATGAATAATTTTTATTGTAAGAGTAAAACTCAAATTCTTGATTACTAAATATTAATTTTTGTATGAAAATAATTATCAAGGAGCTTCAAATTGCTGAATAGGGAAATAGACTGAGAGTGCAGTAAGTTAGATACCTTTATAAAGTACGTTATTTTGAGCCACAAATATTTATAAAATTTAAATAATAATAAAAGCAAAATAGTAGATGGTAGATTATATAATTCTAATCACTATAGAATTGTTTGGTCTACAAGTTTCACAGCAGCCACCAAAATTTCCTTTACAAACTAGATGTCATAATTGGTTATTCAACTCAGTTAGCTCATGAGTGAAGAAACAGTCCTCTTTGGGAATTCTTCATACTTTGTGATAATACATTTTTTATTATTATTATTTAAAATTTTTTATTGCAGTAACATTGGTTTATAACATTATATAAATTTCAGGTGTACATTGATATATATATATATATATATATATCGATTTTTGTGTAGATTACATCATGTTCACCACCCAAAGACTAATTACAATCCATCACCACATACATGTGCCTAATGTGATGATAAATTTCGAATGTGCAGAGCATAAACATTTAAAACAGTACTGAGAAAATTATCTGACTACTAAGAAATCATCACTTTTGCCCATTAAATGTCTAGCTTTAAAAATCTGACCATTGATAATGAAACTGTAAAATAATTTAGGGATATAGTTCAGATTTATTCTGACATCACAGAAGTTCATCTTATGATTCTGATACTCAGATCTGGCCCTGGCCCAGAATTGATTTTAACACCTGGCCATTAGGCATTTTGCCAAGATCGATATTTGGTGTGCTTCCCAGTGTAGAATGCCATTCACTAGTGCCTTGAGAATGGCCTACTTGTTTTTCTTTAAATGAATGTCACTAACAGAAATGAACCCATCATGTTAAGTCATTTTATCTTTAAAAATGAAGACAGTATGGGGGTGGCCCCGTGGCCGAGTGGTTAAGTTTGCGCGCTGTGCTGCACACGGCCCAGTGTTTCGTTGGTTTGAATCCTGGGCATGGACATGGCACTGCTCATCAAACCACACTGAGGCAGTCAGTGTCCCACATGCCACAACTAGAAGTACCCACGACGAAGAATATACCACCATGTACCGGGGGGCTTTGGGGAGAAAAAGGAAAGAAAATAAAATCTTAAAAAAAAAAAAATGAAGACAGTATGATTATGGACTAAACCATACACACATAAGTAAACTGGAATTGAGGGTCATATTTGGGAGGGGATGGCATAGAAAATATCACTTTATTATAGTGTTTGTCATACTGTATTCTCACCTCGACAGTCCAGAGAAATCGGCTTCTTCTTCTTCACATCTCTCATCTAGTTCTTTCAAAGCTAAGGTCACATCCTCTTCACAGATGGACTCGGGGTAGCTCTCAGGAGCGAGAGGCTCTGGCACTTCAGTTTCCTCTAAATCGAGAATTCCTTGACACACAAGAGAATCTTGCTGTTCTTGAATTATATATGACCCTTCATCTTCAAAGCTTGTAATAACCTGTTCCTCCTTTAATACTGAACTGGTATCCTGTAAAACAATCGTATTTTTTATGGACTTTACAAACTTTAAAAAAAAAAAAGAATTTTATCAACATAGAAAAAATGATCATTGCCAACAATGTAATCTATTTTATTAAGTAGTCTTCATTTACATAGTTTAATTTTTGGACTTTGTGGACTCTGATTATATAAGACTTTTTTAAAAAACAGTACAAGGTTTTACAAATTTTGAAATTAAAATGTATCACCTACTGCCACATAAAAATAGCAAGGCGACTTTTTTTCTCTTAACAGACTTTAGTTGTTTCCTTAGAAATATATCCTTTGGTAAAATATCTTCTCTCATACATACTCTAATTCTACATTAGTAGAATTTTACATTACTACTATAAATTCTCTCTTATTTGCAACGTCATTTCTTTCATTATACCAAAACATTATATCCAGTGAGTTCTGGATATAAGAGGAGATAATTCAAAATCGTTAACCCGCTGGTCTTGTGTTGCTGCCATGAATCAGGAACAGGTCCTGACCAATCAGGAGGATGCTGAACTGAAACAAAGGCAGCCTTACTGGTATACATGAGCTGAATACTTGTGATGTAAGAGTTGCTTTCAAGTCATAAGGCCACAATAACTCATTCCAGGTTTGAATAATGCTTCATCACCGAGTTACAGTTCAAGCTCATTTATCAAAAACAGTGACTGCGTTCTCCTCACCCTCAGCAAATGATAATGAGAATGTGTGTTACAGTGTGCACTCATGGTTTTACCTTCCTATCCATTGTAACATTACTGAAGTACGGTTGCTACATGCCTGACATGGAGTAGAAGCCCAACAGATATGGGTTAAATAAATGAACTACCACTATTAAAAAAGAGAAATACTTCTAAGGTGTATATCGTGACAGTATCAATACTAGTTTTAATATGCATGTATGGATACTAGTTTAATCAGTTTGAAAATAACCACTCACGGTCTCACAGTTTTAGGAACAAAGATCAGCTTCTTTCAGTTAGACCTAAGTTACTAGTTAGTTGTACAGTAGTTTATTATCTCTTTTTCATGAGTAAAAACCGAATTTTCTTTCCAAAATATGAAAAATGAAAGAGCCCCTGACCTTAGACCAGCCTGGGCCTTAGTTTATTCATCTGTAAAATTCACCTATAGTCATGCATTGCATATGTCATTTTCGTCGATGATGGACCGCATATATGATCGTGGTCCCGTAAGATTAGCACCATACACCCTAGGTGTGCAGTAGGCTGTACCATCTAGGTTTGTGTAAGTGCACTCTGTGATGTTCACACAATGACAAAATCACCTAACGACATATTTCTCAGAACGTATCCCCGTTGTTAAATGATGCATGACTGTATAACAAAATAAAAAGAAGGATTTTGACGAGATTCTGGGCTGAGTGGTCTGGGATAAATTAATAACTAACTACACTTGGTTTATAACCTAATAATGGGGTTAGCCTAATATGCAAATGACAATAATATATAGTAAAGTATCGTAAGTGTAATGTCAATATCAGCAATATACAAGGACTACTGGTACTCAAAGAAGGGAAAGATCACATCTGGTTGAGGCAGAAGACTAGTCTCTTTGGAGGAAACAACACATGATGGGCTTTGACAAAGATAGGGTAGCAATAGGGTTATGGATGGAATGTTTTTGTTCCCTCAAAATTCATATGTTGAAAACCTAACCCCCAATGCGATGGCTTTAGGAGGTGGGGCCTTTGGGAGGTGATTAGGTCATGAGGGTAGAGCCCTCGTGAATGGGATTAGTACCCTTATAAGAAGATGCCAGAGGGCTATCGAGCTCTTTTCCCACCATGTGAGGTCATAGCAGGAAGACAGCGTTTGCTACCAGGAAGCAGGCCCTCACCCAGAGTGAATCGGCCGGCACCTTGATCTTGGATTTCCTGGCCTCTAGAACTGTGAGAAATAAATTTCTATTGTCGATAAGCCACCCAAGTTTACGGTATTTTGTTAGAGCAGCCAAAGCTGACTAAGACAGATAGTATTTCAGGGAAAAGGAATGAGAAGATGTCAAAGGCACAGAAATACTGCAGGAAAACACAAAATGGATTAAGGGAACATTGGTCCGGAGTTAGTTAAGCAAGGAAAGCAGCACACTCTTGCATCCTCACAGAATTGCACTTCTTAAATAATAGAGTACAATCATTCCTTAATCACTCCAACAGCTCATGTTCAATACATCCTATTTAAGGTTTCCATCTGAAATTTTCCTTTTTAACGATTTGGCCATGAAAGGCGTAAGTATTAGTTATTTGGAAAGACAGTTAACGTTACAGTCCTAGAGACACATCTACACCTGGGATTTTGATTGGTATTAATCTTTCCTTCTACGGCAATTTGAACACACCATGTTGAAATAACCCACCAAACTTTACAGTGTCTTGGAAGTGGGCCCAATAAATATTGTTTGATGAATGAATGCCCCATCTGAAATAACACAATTTCCCATATATATGGAAGTTTGCATTAATTTCCAATTCATTTCCAATAATTATGAATTATTTCTGAGAGGTAGTTTATGCACTATGATTAAAGCTATTTTAATAACAAAAATTAAAAGATTTCCCCATTTGTTAATTAAATAAAATTAAAATACACGACCATTAACCACACTGCTTTTGTTAAGAAGGTATTTCTAGTATCAGTCTGCTGTTTACCACTGTTTCTAATGAGAATGTCTGTTGACCTTTTAACATGCTATGATCTAAACTAGACACAGCAGATTAGATTATTAACTAGTAGTTACTGTTCACTTTAACAAGCCTCCCAGCAACTGAAAGGACTATAGTCTACTGCAGGTGCATCTCTAAGTCCTGTCAGTTCTCTCCTGTAACCACTTCCCATGCTCACGCGCTGGGTCTTAGTTCAGGCCCCCTTTATCTCTTGCTAATGTTCTTCCAGCTTATCTCCACATCCCGGCCTCCTCCAGTCCACTCTTCTTCACACCTCCATCACAGAGACTTTACTGAAACACAATCAGACTGTAACCTTTCCCTGGTGATAGGTGCCCAGACTGCAGGCTCCATGTGGCAGGTACCAGAACCTACTTTCCTTTTTCCACAAAAAAAGCTGAGATTTTAAGAAATAAACAATCAGATCATAAGCTTCTTCTGCTTAAAATCCTCCAGTGGTTACCTGCTGTGTGGCTCATAAGACCGACCTTGAGAGCACCTTGGCCCCCCCATCTCCTTCTCCCTCCATCGCTCATGTTCACCGCGCTCCTGCCCCCCTGGCCAGCTTGTCGTTCTTCAGATACACCTCTGCCTTTCTAACTGCTGCTTCCTTAGCCTGGAACGGAGTTCTTCCTCCACATCTTCAAGGGTTGGCTCCTTCCTGTCACTTAGGTTTCACCTCAAATGCTACCTTATCCCACCTTCCCCTTCACCAAGTCCACCTTACTGTTAGATTTTCTTAGTATGAATAAGAAGATGATCACTTTCTATTATTTATATTTTGTTTTATCTGTTTATGATGTTTCTCCTACTAGAATTAAGCTCCGTACAACCAGGAGCCTTTGTCTGTTTCACACAGTGCTGTAGGCCTGGCGCCTAGAATAGCGCCCAGCATGTGGTAGGTGCTCAATAAATACTGGCTAAGTGACTGAATGCTCGTATGCCGTGTATTCCCATCTAGGTATCTGGTACAGTGCTTGTCACAAGATAGGTATCTTTTGAAAGAATGAAAATTCATGACTTCCTCTCTTATCAAGATGAAGTCTTAGTATGGCACGCAGGGCCCTCCATGTCTCAGACCCTGCCCATCTTTCCTCTTGCTCTTCTGCCTTCTCCCATTTTAGTCTCTAGAAATACTGAATTTCCTGCTGTTACCTGAACATACCATGCTATTTCACGTTGTTGTGTCTTCCCACATGGAGTCCCTCTGTCTGGAATGTCCCAGTGGCCACGAAGACTGTCCTTTACCACCACCATCCCCAATGCCCAACTGATCAGTCTTTCCTCTGAGTTTTCACAAAGCCTTGAACATGTCTATTATTGAGTTTCTCATATGGAAATGTACTGCTTTTTTTTTTTTAACCTTCTCTGTCTCCCTTAATAGACAATGCACTCCCTGAGAACAGGGGTCATACCTTCTTCAGCTTTCTAGCACCTGACGGAATGCCTGGCAGCTAGTAAAATCTCAATTAATATTTGTGGAAATGAATTATCCAAACTTCAGCCATTCTAGCGTGAGCATTTAAAAAACTGCCAAAATGCCTTCATTTCAAAATTTACTGTTAAAAATGTTAAATACATTGCCGGCTTAATAAGAACATGAGAATTCAACTTCCTAAAATAATCAGATCTAATAACGGTTTAATTTGGTTAACACTGAAAAAATATAGTATTTTCCTACTACTTACCAAGCCATAATGACATAGCTATAGCAATTACAGTTAGAAAAAAAGTATCTATAATAATGTTAAAAGAAAAACACTAAGAAAACTAATACTTACTTATTTTTGGTCAGTCATTAGCTTGGAATGTGGCTTACTTCTCACAGGTCTTTCCAAAAAACATAATACTAGTAGTTCCAAAGTCTTTTTAAAACGTTTCATTTAACCAACTGCTAACACAGCTGGCCTGAGGTTTTAATCCCAATCATAGCATCAATCACATAAACCAAAACACAAAGCAAAGAGAGAAGGAGAAACAAAAGCGGTCCTTCAAAGAAGATACAGCGCCACAGATGATGCTCACCATCCCCAGAGAAGCGTCTATACATTAAACTAATCACATTCTGCAACTCAAAATGCTCATTAAAAACACTCAAGGTTATTTTTAACCTGTAGGTCATTTCCTTAATCCATCAACTTTCTGTATCATCAGACTTGACTATCTCATCTGAAACAACCCAACAGGTTAGAAATACTGGAAACAAATCAAATAATTAGTGTATCAGATGAAAGCGAGGGATGAAATAGTGCTAAAAGGAGCCCAGATTGGCCATGCACCAGCCCCCAACTCTCCCCACCTCAGGCAGCTGGCTGTTAGCATTATCTAGAGAAGCCTCCAAAGTTGGGGTCTCATCTCTGATTTGAAGCACTTCTTCTGTCGAGACGCTGCCAGTGGAGTCTTGAGACTGAAGAAGTAAATCCGGATGGTCTGGCATGGTTTCATCGGCAGCAGAATCATTGTTTAACTAAAAGGAGAATACAATAAGGAATTCCTTTATGAGTCAGGGATGGTCACTGAAGCATATTCTACATCATAAGATACTTTGGGGGCTTACTTATAAAGAGCTTCTTAGACTTCATAGGATTACCTCCCCCAACCCTTTAGTCTACCCCAGAATTGGTGCTGTTAATGTAGGCAGCTAACCCATCAACAGAACTGAAACATCCATTAATATAGGTTAAATTTTGCCAAACAAGAAATAGCCAAGTGGAAGAGCTCTATGTAACCATGTTTATCTTGAACTGAAATTCCTATCTTTACAATGTTTTGTGTTTTCAGTTGGTTTGAGGATTTGTCAGGGCTCTTTGACCTCCCTGTGGCCTCAACGCCAAGCAGGCAGCGGATTCTTAAGAAGCAGCATTAATTCGGAGGCAGGCACGTAAGTCTCAACAGGCCATTCACTCATTTAAGCAAAAATCAATACCACAAAACTTCAATAAGACAAAAAGAATTGGGACGATAAAGTTGTTGTAATGGCAGTCCATCATTAGTGGGTTTATAGTCTTTAAAAACTAGTTGTAATTTAATTAGAAGAAAATATATTACAATTTTTCCTCTTTTAGGCAAGATTATAAATTTTTCATGGTCAATATTTGACATAAGAAATATCAAGTTTATGCTTCAGAGTAGGTAAAGGCAAAAACTAACTGTTTTTCCTCTGAGGAGGAAGCAACTTAAAATTCTTTTTTACCTCACTACCCTTATGACTAGAGCTGGCTTTATAAGGAGACAGTCAATTCTGCCCCAAGGCTCTCAGGAGAGCTAACCTGTATTAAGCACTTAGAGTAGGCTAGGTGGCTTTCCTCCTCATGAAATTCCCATGAGGCAGATACCACCAGGAGCCCTGTTTTAAAGGAGAGGTTAGGTAACTTGACCACAGTCACACAGCAGGTTGGTGGCCTGATGCCAGCCTCTGAGCCCATAGTTTGGCTCAGGGAGGGCCTGTGCCTCATTCAGTCAGTCACTATTGCCAGTAGCTCAACCATTCCTTTATTTTTTTTTTTTTTTTTTTTTTTTTTTTTTTTTTTT
>NW_025801904.1:0-3972 GCF_021613505.1 Equus quagga | reverse complement strand
ATTACAGCAATACATCAAAAAGATTATACACCATGATCAAGTGGGATTTATACCAGGGACACAGGGATGGTTCAACATCCGCAAGTCAATCAACGTGATACACTACATCAACAAAATGAAAAACAAAAACCACATGATCATCTCAATAGACGCAGAGAAAGCATTCGACAAGATCCAACACCCATTTATGATAAAAACCCTCAGTAAAATGGGTATAGAAGGAAAGTACCTCAACATAATAAAGGCCATATATGATAGACCCACAGCCAACATCATACTCAATGGACAAAAGCTGAAAGCCATCCCTCTGAGGACAGGAACAAGACAAGGGTGCCCACTTTCACCACTCCTATTCAACATAGTACTGGAGGTGCTGGCCAGAGCAATTCGGCAGGAAAAAAAAATAAAAGGAATCCAAATAGGTAATGAAGAAGTAAAACTCGCATTGTTTGCAGACGACATGATCTTATACATAGAAAACCCCAAAGAATCCACAGAAAAACTATTAGAAATAATCAACAACTACAGCAAAGTAGCAGGGTATAAAATTAACGTGCATAAATCAGTAGCATTTCTATACACTAACAATAAACTAACAGAAAAAGAACTCAAGAACTCTATCCCATTCACAATCGCAACGAAAAGAATAAAATACCTTGGGATAAACTTAACCAAGGAAGTGAAGGATCTATACAATGAAAACTACAAGACTTTCTTGAAAGAAATAGGCGATGACATAAAGAGATGGAAAAACATTCCTTGCACATGGATTGGAAGAATAAACATAGTTAAAATGTCCATACTACCTAAAGCAATATACAGATTCAATGCTATCCCAATCAGAATCCCAAGAACATTCTTCACAGAAATTGAACAAACAATCCTAAAATTCATATGGGGGAACAAAAGACCACGAATTGCTAAAGCAATCTTGAGCAAGAAAAACAAAGCCGGCGGAATCACAATCCCCGATTTCAAAACATACTACAAAGCTACAGTGATCAAAACAGCATGGTACTGGTACAAAAACAGGTCCACAGATCAATGGAACAGAATTGAAAGCCCAGAGATAAAACCACACATCTATGGACAGCTAATCTTCGACAAAGGAGCAGAGGGCCTGCAATGGAGAAAAGAAAGTCTCTTCAACAAATGGTGCTGGGAAAACTGGACAGCCACATGCAAAAGATTGAAAATCGACCATTCTTTTTCACCACACACCAAAATAAACTCAAAATGGATCAAAGACCTAAAGATTAGGCCTGAGACAATAAGTCTTTTGGAAGAGAATATAGGCAGTACACTCTTTGACATCAGTTTCAAAAGAATCTTTTCGGACACTGTAACTCCTCAGTTGAGGGAAACAATAGAAAGAATAAACAAATGGGACTTCATCAGACTAAAGAGCTTCTTCAAGGCAAGGGAAAACAGAATTGAAACAAAAAAACAGCTCACTAATTGGGAAAAAATATTTACAAGCCACTTATCCGACAAAGGGTTAATCTCCATAATATACAAAGAACTCACACTGCTTAACAACAAAAAAACAAACAACCCGATCAAAAAATGGGCAGAGGACATGAACAGACATTTCTCAAAAGAAGATATGAATATGGCCAATAGACACATGAAAAGATGTTCATCATCGCTAATCATCAGGGAAATGCAAATCAAAACTACACTAAGATATCCCCTTACCCCCGTTAGATTGGCAAAAACATCCAAAACCAAGAACGACAAATGTTGGAGAGGTTGTGGAGAAAGAGGAACCCTCATACACTGTTGGTGGGAATGCAAACTGGTACAGCCACTATGGAAAACAGTATGGAGATTTCTCAAAAAGTTAAAAATAGAAATACCCTATGACCCAGCCATCCCATTACTGGGTATCTATCCTAAGAACCTGATATCAGATATCTCAAGAGTCCGTTGCACCCCTATGTTCATCGCAGCATTATTTACAATAGCCAAGACGTGGAACCAGCCTACATGCCCAGAAACTGATGATTGGATAAAGAAGATGTGGTATATATACACAATGGAATACTACTCAGCCATAAAAAAAGACGAAATTGGCCCATTCACAACAATGTGGATGGACCTCGAGGGCATTATGTTAAGCGAAATAAGTCAGTCAGAGAAAGACGAACTCTATATGACTCCACTCATAGGTGGAAATTAGTATATTGAGAAGGAGATCTGATCGGTGGTTACCAGGGAAAAGGGGGGGTGGGGGGAGGGTACGGAGGGGGAAGTGGTGTACCCACAACATGACTAACAAAAATGTACAACTGAAATTTCACAAGCTTGTAATCCATCATAACATTAATAAAAAAAAAAAAAAAGAATTCTTAGTGATTTCTCAAGGAACCCTCCCTCAGCCTCTGTTTTGATATTATCATATTATTGCTGTGCTCGTATATTTTACCTCGGAGCAGGCAAGGTCTCCTAGGCAACGGGCCCTCCTGCTCCTGATATTGCGTCTCCATCTGTGCCCCCGGGCAACCGGCGCCTGGCTTAGGTTGCCTCCCTCTGGAGGTCTTACCCGTCATTGGCTAACCGGCCTTCTCACCTCCCTTCTCACCTCCGGGTCAGTTTGTTGGCAAGCCTTTTCCAGTGATTATTAACCCTTACTGCGTCAGGGGTGGCCGCATCCCCAGCTCCTCCCACTGGAGTCTCCCCTAGAAGACCTTGTTACTCTGTACCTGACAGCACTGCTCCTCATGGCTCCTGGACCATTCACACCTTCCATCCTGTCTCACCTCGCAAGTACATCCCTGGCCAGAGGGCCTACATGTCATTCACCTGCATGCTGGCCAGACAGCCAGGCCTAAATGAATAGGTGACCAATGAGGACTCTAAATAGGATGATGCCCTCAAGCCTTCCTCACTGCCAGGACTGCCCAGCAGCTCCTGCAGCCCACCCCTCACTCTGGGCTTCCAACCAACCCTGTGGACCACTGGGGAGCCACAGGGAGCCATGGTACTGCTGGCATGGGAGGGGAGGCACAGGGCTCCCTGACAACCCCACATCCAGGCACCCTGAGCAGAAGGTGCTGACAGAGCTCTGAGAGACTTTGGGGAGGAAAGAACTTTCTAGAGAGAAGCAAGAGGCAGGAGGTGCAGCCACTGTGTACAGGGACATGACTCGATGAGACTGGGGTATGAAAAGTTCCATGGGCTATGAGAGACACGATGAGGAGGGCTGAGGACAGGACTCCTGAGGCCATGATGGTCCCCACAGAGAGGGGTGTGCGTGTGGAATGGTGAGGCCTCCCCAACCCAGCTGACAGCATAGGACTAGTGGGGACCCTATGCCCTCAGCCCACGAAGTCCTTGATGCTCCAGGTGATCACAGCTGGGCCTCAGTTTCCCCACCCATCCTAGAACACAGGAGCTGCCGGGAGTGGGAAGGCCTTTACGTCTTGGAAGAAGCGGGCTGAGGCCAGGCAGTCGAGGCCAGCAAACACCCCGGGCCCAAAAGCCCCACATCCCTGCCCCAGGGCTAGTGACCCCAAGGGAACATCATTCCTGGAAACTTCTGGTTTCCATCTAGCCCACAGGGCCATGAAGGCCGCCTGCATCTGCCCACAAGCCTTGTCCTGCCAACATCTCTTGTTTGTCCCCCTACCTCCCCACCCCATGGGTGGCCCCAGGCAGTTGGAGCAGGCCTCCACTCTCCTCCAGACAAGAAGCAAGTCCCAGTCCCGTTCCCTTAGAAGCTGAGAAAACTATTAAAATGGTGGTGGCCTGCCAGTGAAATGACATGTTCCACCACCACTGACCATATGCTTCCTAGAAATCTTGACGATACAAGGTGTGCTCACAGTACAATGTTACCATAACCACGCCTGCAGCAGGGCCCAGGGACACGAGATTGTCAGGGATGGAGGACAGTGCACACATGATAGATAGACAGATAGATAGACAGATAGATAGACAGATAGATAGATAGATAGATAGATAGATAGA
>NW_025801903.1:0-1368 GCF_021613505.1 Equus quagga | reverse complement strand
TTTTTTTTATTAATGTTATGATGGATTACAAGCTTGTGAAATTTCAGTTGTACATTTTTGTTAGTCATGTTGTGGGTACACCTCTTCCCCCTCCGTACCCTCCCCCCACCCCCCCTTTTCCCTGGTAACCCCCGATCGGATCTCCTTCTCAATATACTAATTTCCACCTATGAGTGGAGTCATATAGAGTTCGTCTTTCTCTGACTGACTTATTTCGCTTAACATAATGCCCTCGAGGTCCATCCACATTGTTGTGAATGGGCCAATTTCGTCTTTTTTTATGGCTGAGTAGTATTCCATTGTGTATATATACCACATCTTCTTTATCCAATCATCAGTTTCTGGGCATGTAGGCTGGTTCCACGTCTTGGCTATTGTAAATAATGCTGCGATGAACATAGGGGTGCAACGGACTCTTGAGATATCTGATATCAGGTTCTTAGGATAGATACCCAGTAATGGGATGGCTGGGTCATAGGGTATTTCTATTTTTAACTTTTTGAGAAATCTCCATACTGTTTTCCATAGTGGCTGTACCAGTTTGCATTCCCACCAACAGTGTATGAGGGTTCCTCTTTCTCCACAACCTCTCCAACATTTGTCGTTCTTGGTTTTGGATGTTTTTGCCAATCTAACGGGGGTAAGGTGATATCTTAGTGTAGTTTTGATTTGCATTTCCCTGATGATTAGCGATGATGAACATCTTTTCATGTGTCTATTGGCCATATTCATATCTTCTTTTGAGAAATGTCTGTTCATGTCCTCTGCCCATTTTTTGATCGGGTTGTTTGTTTTTTTGTTGTTAAGCAGTGTGAGTTCTTTGTATATTATGGAGATTAACCCTTTGTCGGATAAGTGGCTTGTAAATATTTTTTCCCAATTAGTGAGCTGTTTTTTTGTTTCAATTCTGTTTTCCCTTGCCTTGAAGAAGCTCTTTAGTCTGATGAAGTCCCATTTGTTTATTCTTTCTATTGTTTCCCTCAACTGAGGAGTTACAGTGTCCGAAAAGATTCTTTTGAAACTGATGTCAAAGAGTGTACTGCCTATATTCTCTTCCAAAAGACTTATTGTCTCAGGCCTAATCTTTAGGTCTTTGATCCATTTTGAGTTTATTTTGGTGTGTGGTGAAAAAGAATGGTCGATTTTCAATCTTTTGCATGTGGCTGTCCAGTTTTCCCAGCACCATTTGTTGAAGAGACTTTCTTTTCTCCATTGTAGGCCCTCTGCTCCTTTGTCGAAGATTAGCTGTCCATAGATGTGTGGTTTTATCTATGGGCTTTCAATTCTGTTCCATTGATCTGTGGACCTGTTTTTGTACCAGTACCATGCTGTTTTGATCACTGTAGCTTTGTAGTATGTTTTGAAATC
>NW_025801902.1:0-6800 GCF_021613505.1 Equus quagga | reverse complement strand
AAACATTCTTTGTTATTTCATATTGGACCAATATTTCTCTTTTTTTTCCTTAAAGATTGGCACCTGAGCTAACAACTGTTGCCAATCTTCTTTTTTTCTTTTTCCTGCTTTTTCTCCCCAAGTCCTCCCAGGACATAGTTGTATATTTTAGTTATGGGTCCTTCTAGTTGTGGCATGTGGGACGTCACCTCAGGATGGCCTGACAAGTCGTGCCATGTCCGCACTCAGGATCTGAACCAGTGAAACCCTGGCCTGCTGAAGCAGAGCACAGAAACTTAACTACTCGGCCAAGGGGCAGGAACCTAGACAAATATTTCTTACATATGAATTCCAAATCATGATGAATAAAAGAAAAATTATGTGAGACGTCATCAAAATTAAATATTTTGCTCTTCAAAAGCCACTGTTGCAAGAATGAAAAGACTAAACTTATAATAGAAGATATTCTTTCCAAGTACATGTCTGAGAAAGGATTTGTATCCAGGGTATAGACAAACCTCTCAAAATTTAACAACACACTTCTAAATAAATCAAAGTTGAAAAAAGACAGCACAATACAAATTATATAAAATTTTGAATTGAATGAAAATAAAAACATAATATGTAAAATTTTAAAAGATGCTTCTAATGTGCTTAAAGGGAAATTTAGGACTTTGAATACCTAAATTAGTAAAGAAGCAATATGTCAAATCTAGAAGCTTAGCTTCCATATTTAGAAACTATAAAAAAGAATAATTAACTAAAAGCTAACAAACAAAAAGTAAAAGGAAGGATATAATAAACTCTAGAGCATACACCAACAATAGAAAGCTAGAAATTGATAGAGAAAATCAGAGTTTGAATTTTGAAAAATCAATAAAATTGACAAAATGTTTTCTAGAATTACTAAGAAAAAAGGAGAGGAGATACAAATTAGCATATTCAGATTTTAAAATGACTATAGTGAATATTATGAACGGCATATGTGAACAAATTAGTCGACTTGGATGATATGGACAGATTCTTAAAAAGACAAATTTACCAAAACTGACAAAAGAAAAAATAGAAAATCTAGATAGACATATAACAAGTTAATAGATTGAGTTCATAATTAAACCTGTACCACTGTGACAGAGTTCTCCTCTATTACCAATATATAGCCATAGATGGCTTGACTGGTTAAATTTACAAAACACCTATATAAAAAATACTAGTTGATTAACTTATGTCAAAATTAGAAAAGGAGATCCTCTTTCCACTTCATGTTGTTAAGCCAATAACAAAGTCAAGAAAGAAACACGAGGAAGGAAAACAAAATGCAATGTTCCACATAGTGGTAGATATAAAATTCTCAGCAAATTATTAGCAAAATAAATCTCATAACACACATAAAAGGATAATAAATCATGACCAAGTGAGATCTATTCCAGGAATGCAAGGTAGATTTAACATATGAAAAACAATTAATGTAACACATCACGGATAGAATTAAAGACAAAAAAACTTCTGGCCACCTCAAAATATGCAGAAAAAAGTATTTGCCACAATCCAACAGCCATTTAAGATAAAAATTCCCAACAAATTAGAAATAGAGAAAATTACTTCAATTACTCAATTCAATTATTCAATTATTTCAATAGAGAAAATTACTACCAAGCTTGCTTCTAGCATCACACTTAATGGTTTGGGAATGAATGATTTCCCCTATAGTGAAAAACAATGCAGGATGTCCACGCTCAGTACTGGTGATGATGATAGACAGACAGATAGATAGTTAGATAGGTAAATAGATGGATATAGATTAATAAATCAATCTTTTCTCCTGATTTGAAGTAAAACTAATTTTATTCACAGATAGGTTTCTGCTGATTTTTAAATTAATTTTTATCCGTGGGCTCCACTGAGATGGTGAACATTTTGAGTTATTTGACAATTGTGTTTTAAATGTACTGTGTTTGATATTGATGTATTTTTTTGAAGTTTATATAAATCTATTTTCTCTCTAATTCTATTTTCAGAAGAAACAAACAAAAAACCATCATTTGGTTTCCCAAACCTGATATATGATGGAAATAGGAGAAGAGCACTGTACCACTGTGACAGAGTTCATTGTTCTTGGATTATCAGATCCCCTGAGCTGAGAGTCTTTCTCTCCCTTCTGTTCCTTCTCACATATGGGGTAACTACGTTTGGGCCAACCTTGACATAATTGCACTGATTCAGGTCAGCTCTAAACTTAACACCCTCATGCACTTTTTTTCTCAGCCATTTATCCTTTGCGGATCATTGCTGTTCCACAATCATCACGCCAAAGATCTTATCCAATATCTTAAGAAAAAAGTCATCTCTTTCCTGGGATGCATGATGCAGTTCTACTTGTTTTGGACATGTGCAGTCACTGAGGTGTTCCTGCTGATTGTGATGGCTTATGATCATTTCTCGGCCATCTGTAGCCCACTGCTGTACATGGACTCCATGTCCCAGAAACTTTGAATGGTGCTGGTTTCTGGCTGTACTTCTCTGGAACTGTGTGTTCTCTGGTTCACGTGTTTAGCTCTTGAAATCCCATCCTATAGGTCGAATGTAATTAACCACTTTTTTTTTTTGGATTTACTCCCTCTCTTTATTCTTTCTTGTTATGATATCTCTAGGAATGAACTTGTGGTGTTCACTGTGGCCACTTTCAATGAGATCATCACCATCTTGATCATCCACACCTCCTGCTTGTTATTCTCATCACCATCCTAAGGATGCACTCTGCAGACGGAAGGTGCAAAATCTTTTCCACCTGCACCTACCTCCTCACAGCCATCATTGTTTTCCATGGAACAATACTTTTCATTTATTGCCAGCCCCGTTCTGTCAAGAGTATTAATACTGACAAAGTAGCCTCGGTATTCTACAATGCAGTGATTCTCATACTGAATCCCTGATTTATAGTCTGAGGAACAAGGATGTGAAAGAAGCTCTCAAGAGTTTTGAGATCCAAATTCCCTTTTGAAAAGCTATTTTCTTAGCAAGAGTCAGGGTTTTATCAAAGACTTTCAATGAGGGGCTAGCTTTGAGTGGATGTGAATGGAAAGTAAAATAGGGATGTATTTTTTGAGCTAACGGATGATGCATGCTTTTTTTGTTTTCCAGCTGCCTATCTTTATTAAACCATGTCTTATCCTCTTTCTTGGAGAGTTCAAGTGTATCAGGTACCTATGCTGCTCTTCTCTGATCTCTAACTGTCTTGAATGGGTTTTTCGGGTGACATTGTTAGACATAGTTTCCTGGTTTGAAATAACATCAATATATTTCTAAAAAAGTGTACATAAAGAGATATGTCTTTTCATCATCTGTAATGCCTGCAACCATACTTTTATTTTTTGTTTGTTTGTTTGTTTGTTTTGTGAGGAAGATTGGCCCTAAGCTAACATCTGTTGCTAATCTTCCTCTTTTTGCTTGAGGAAGATTGTCACTGAGCTAACATCCTTGCCAATCTTCCTCTACTTTATGTTGGATGCTGCCACAGTGTGGTTGATGAGCTGTGCTAGGTCCTCTTGGGGATCTGAAACCGTGAACCCTGGGCTGCCTAGGCAGAATGCACAAACTTAACCACTATGCAACCAGGCCGGCCACACATGAAACCATTCTTGTTAAACTGACTTTATTATTTTTCACATGGAATGCATATGCATTTGCCTCATATTCTATGTTTTTTTCCAAGAATATTTGAAGTACATGTCCTACGAGTACTTCTGGGTATTACTTTTTGGTCTTTTGGTTATTTTGTTTTTTACCAGCATTTCAATTTCAAGGCAATAATTTTGTAACTTTTAAAATCTTCTCTTTGGCAAAATATTGACAATAATCTACTTTTCTTAAAATTTTTTCATAAAAATTAAATGATACATCTTAAGTTCTTAGCATTATGTATGGTATAATATAACTGATTAATAAATTATCTGCTATTATTGATATTGTTGTTTTTACTCTTATCTTCTGTTCTCTATTTTATCTTAAGTTTCGATTAAACAAGTGGATCATATATATGATACCATACTTTTTTAAAGTTTCCATATACTCGTTAACATGTTTTTGCTCTGCCTGCTATTATTTTAAGCATTCATTATATTTTCTAAATCCCTTATATTATAAACCCATTAAATTAGATTCCTATAGCTTCTGAAATAAATTAGTACAAATTTGGTGACTTAAAACAATAGACTTATTTTCTTACAATTTTGGAGATCAGAAATGTGAGAGCCAATCACGGGGCCAAAACCAAGGTGGCAGCAAGACCATACTCCCTCAGGAGGTTGTAGGGGGCCATCTTTTCCTTATCTCTTCCAGCTTCTGGTGGCTGCAGGTATTCCTTGACTTGTGGTCATATTACTTCAGTCTTCAGGGCTAGCATCTTCAAACCTCTCACTTCTCCATCTTTACTGCATTTTCTTGTGTATGTAAAATAATCTTCTGTCTCCCTCTTATCAAAGACACTTGCAATGGCATTTAGAGCACACCAGATCATCCAGAATACTCTCCTCATCTCAAGATCATTAAACTAATCACATCTGCAGGCAAGCTTTATCTGAATAAGGTGACATTTCCAGGGATTAGAACCTGAGACATTTAGGTGTCCATTTTCAAGCTTAACTCACCCATCTTTTAAAGGCAAAGTCAGTCATAATTTACATGCCCTATGTTCCTACAGTGTTAACAGTTAGTTTGTTTTCTTAGTTTCTTAAGATTTCATTTCATACGTGCTATTGTCAATATTTTTGCTGGAGTCACTAGTGCAGCATAGGTACTTATTGCTTTAGTGAAGCAGGAGGAACACTTGGTTTGAATTTAAACACCTGGTTCCAGTTTCAGATCCACATGAGTGATTTTTACGAAGACACACACTTTTTTAACCTCAATCCTTTCACATATAAACTCGGGAGAAGCTGCCATCCTCAGAGAGTTGTCATTGAACTTAAACATAATAACAAAACTGCAAGGATCTGTCCCATAAAATGTACTCTTGTTAATGTTTCTTAAAACAGGAAGGTTTGGTTCGAATCCTGGGTGCGGACATGGCACTGCTCATCAAGCCACGCTGAGGCAGCGTCCCACATGCAACAACTAGACGGACCCACAACTAAGAATGTACAACTATATACCAGGGGGCTTTGGGGAGAAAAAGGGAAAAATAAAATGTTAAAAAAAAAAAAAGAAAGCTTTGAGGGTAAGGATCATTTAGAAATATTCCAATATGTATGGTGAAGACAGCTACTCATTATTTCTTAAAAGAAATAAGTAATGACTAAAAGGATGGAATGATATTGTGCTTATGATGAGAACATGATTCTGTATTGGTTTGAAAATGTTTTAAATGGAGTGTTATTTCCCATATCACCCATGAGACCTTGCCTTTTTAAGATGAAGGTAAGAGAAACATTTTTCACCTTTGGTCCTCCAACTAGAACTTAGCATTGTTGACATTTGGAGCCAGACAATTCTGTGCTGTGAGTGTTTGTCCTGTGCATTACGGGATGTTTAGCAGCATCCTTGACCTCTACCCATTAGACTTCAGGACCACCCCATCCTTATTTTTGACAAGCAGAAATGTCTCTAGACATTGTCAAATCTCCGCTAGAGAGTGAAATCATCTTAGTTGGGAATCATTGGTCTAATTTGAGCTCTCTCCAGAATCTGCAATATCCCTTTCAGAGACATTGGATGTTAGGGCTTCAGCGACACAGGACACAGAATTACTCTCACTTTAGCATGGATAACTATGGTCTCTACCTCCTACTAAAATATACACACACTTTTCTTATCTAAAGACTGATTATTTCATTTTATTAACAAGAAGGACATCAGCTTTACTTTCAGTTCCCCAAAACCTTGAAATGTCAGATTTTTCTTTCCCTCCCAATGTTGCTTCTTAGGTAACACTGTCAGTTGTCTGAGAATAATTGAGATGGACTGAGTGCTCCTCAAACATGTCTGAAAAGCAGACACATAAAAATTTCTTTTTTATTTCTTCATGGAGTTTTGTTTTACATATATAATCTACTCACTCCCTTATTTTTAAACTATCGGGGTCAATGTTTTTTCTCATTCTCTTACGGATAGTATCTAAATTTTCTGGTGGGGACTCAGCTTTTTCTCTTCTTGGTGGGTCTCTGTCTTCGAACCTAATGGGATTTGGGGAAGTGTTCATGGCTAGTCATCAAGAGACCCAGTGATTAGTTTCTGGGTGGACACTAGTAAGCTAATGACTTAACCATGAGATCTTGCCAGAATTATTGAAAACGAAGAGTTCCTTTCAGCTGAGATTAATCATCTGGGAAGAGACAGAGGGTCAAAACAGGTCATATCTCTCTTTGCCTATATATATATATGTGTGTGTGTGTGTGTGTGTTTTGAGTATTATCTTTCTCCAATAGTCATCACATTCTCTATAAATCTCATTTCCAAGTCTCTAATCATGCCAAGGACTTCCAATCTCCAGATAATTGCTTATGTTGTTTCCTCTACTGCCTCTCATTCACTATTCTGTAATTGACAAAATTCATAATGTTGAGTTCAAATTATCCTCCTTTTTCCTGTTTTGTACCTAGAACACTGCCTGGCACAATATTTTCACAAATAAAATATATTTATTGAATGGAGATTCTCTGATATATTCTGTCCTTGGATGGCCAGAATTACTTTTGAACATAAATGCACATATAACACATATCAGAGTCATTAACTTCATTCATCCATCTACACATTTACTTTCAAGATCTTTTAATTCTCCACAGCTTGATAGATACATTTTTGTTTCTTTCTTGTTTATTCCA
>NW_025801901.1:0-1329 GCF_021613505.1 Equus quagga | reverse complement strand
GCAACCACTAGTCTACTTCCTCTCTCTCTAGATTTCCCTGTTCTGGACAATTTCGTATGAATGGAATCATATGAGGTTATTTGTGACTGGCCTCTTTCACTTCTGCGTAATGTTGTCAGGGTTTGTGCATATTGTAGCATGTATCAGTACTTTTTATTGCCAAAAAATATTACATTGTGTGGATATACCGTAATTTATTTACCCATTCGTCAGTTGATGGACGTTTAGGTTGTTTCCGTCTTTTGACCGTTATGAATAATACTGCTATGGACATTTGCATACAAGTTTTTGTGTGGACATATGTTTTCATTTCTCTTGAGTGTATAGCTAGAAGTGGAATTTCTAGGTAATATGGTAATTCTGTGTTTAACTTTTGAGGAACTGCCAGACGGTTTTCCAAAACAGCTGCACCATTTTTCATACCCACCAGCAGCATAGAAGGGTTTCAGTTTCTGGGCCTTCTAACACTTGCTATTCTCTCACTTTTTGATTCTAGCCATCCTGTGTGTGAAGTGCTATCTCACAGTGGTTTTGATTTGCATTTCCCTGGTGACTAATGATGTGGAGCATCTTTTCATGTAATATTTTACTTTTGGGGAAGGAGAGGAGATAAAAAAGTGTTTGATCTCCTGTGTTTAACTCATCATACAGTAGCTCGTTTTAAATGTATTAGAGGAAAAAAACTTTCTTCTAAATCTTTGAAAACACTTGCATGGTGATGTGAAGTCCTTATCACATGTACAGTTTTCTCCTTCTGTGCTCTCTACGTGCTGCAGTCACTGTGTGACTGAGGGACTGCAACACTGTGCACTGCATTTGCTTAGGAAGATTCCTTTCTGCGTGGGGTGGAGGGAGGAGTTAACTCAGTGACTTCTCAGGCTTGACTACAGGGCTGAGCAGAACTGATGGCCAGAGCATCTAAAGCTCAGTGCGTTTCCTCCCCATGGCTCTGTCCATCTGTTTTGGGTCAGTGAGCTCCACAGGTAGTAAATGTCAAAGAAACATGAGAGCTGTGACATGGGCACAAAGCATACACCTGAGAGACGGATGGCAGGATGTTCCCATGGGCTTTTGCCCCTTAACCGTACTGTAGGAGACGGGCCGTATCACACGTGCCAGATGATAACTGTGAAAGTGGGGTAAGGGGTACCTGGGAAGTCCCACTGCTCTTGTGCATGTTTAAACATTTCTGTAATAGAAAGCTTAAAATAATGAAAGAAGCTGGGTGTCTCCTAAAGAGAGGGAGGGGACGAGAGGATACCTGGCAAGGGGGCTCAGTCCATCAAGACGAGGGTTTAGCTCTCTCAATAAGGACATTTCAGGAAGTGT
>NW_025801900.1:0-1670 GCF_021613505.1 Equus quagga | reverse complement strand
AATCCAGTTTTTCAAAAAAATAAAGAAATGACATGAATAATGGAGAACATAGGATTGTTGGCAAATAAAAGTCTAAAGACATAACTAAATTAAGATGTGTACTCTGGATTCTGATTTGAAAAAGTAATTTTTGAGGAAATCACAATATTTGAGTATCTGAAGAAATATTAAGGCATTTACATTTATTTGTTACATGTACTAGAGGCATGATAGCCTATATCTATAGCTATACCTATAGATACCTATAGGGATACAGATATAGCATTATATGCTAGCAATACATATCAAGTAATAATGTGTAAAGTTATGTACTTTGTGGGATTTTCTTTAAAATAATAAACCAAATAAGTGGTAGGTTTGTATATAAGAAACTCAATTGGTCAAGTTTTTACAAGTATTGAAGCTGAGACGTAAGAATTCATTATATATTTCTTCTAATTTTTGTGTAGAGGAGCATTCTACAATAAAAAATTAATCAGGAATTCATTATAACTTATAAAAAGATAAACATGATTTAAGAAGAAACTCAGCAAACTTGTAGAAAAAGGGACATACCTTCACTGTAAAGAGGTATCTACACAGAATCCTACTGAACACTGTGGTGTTGAGAACATTCCATTTTAGCTCAGGAACAACATGTGGGTTTCCATCCTTGTGACTTCTCTTCAATATTATACTGGGGTTCCAGAAGAGACAGTAAAAGAAAACAAAAACCCACCAAGAAACGAAAGTATTAAAATTTGGAAAGGAAGATACAAAACCATCATCTTTTACAGATGACAATATTGCGTTCACAGAGACACTAAAGCTTCTACGCACACCTTTAGAGTTTATACGTGTCTACCAAGTTTTCTGCATTCACCGTCAGTATAGAGATTAATCGTAGTTTTATAAAGCAAGAGCAAACTGATAGACAAAGAAGTGTTCAGAAAAGATCACATTTATGCTGCACAAAAACATTTCGTGACTTTAATAACTGCAGATGTTTCAGTGTCTTTCAGTGAAAGATTGAAAAGCTGTGTGTGAAGATATATAAGCGTGGACTAGGTTGCAGGCACTATCTTCCTCTTCTCATCCTCACACTTGTCTGGATTCAGTTATTCATCATCTGCCTTCTCCCCTCCGTGGTCATATGCATGAGAGCAGGCGTCACGTCTGCCCTGGTCACTGGCGCGTCCCCAGTGAGGGGCTCAGGGGCAGGTCCAGATGTCTGGTACACATCTGTGGGGTGCACGGCAGCTGGGGCCTGACTTTGTCTGAGCTGGAGGTAAGAGTCATGTCGTGCAGAGTCTCTAGGTGCCGAGGCTGGTCATGCTTATCACACTAACCAGCTAGTTCGGCTGTTCTGACCACTCCACATTATCAAAGAGCAGATCAAGACATGAGGGTTCCTTCCTCTTACGGCAGGCAAACACTAATCTCAGAAAGAGGGAATCTCTTCAGCAAGACGCTGACCAAGGAGTGGAAGAGCTTTTCAACTGGACTTAACCTTCCATTCTCTGGTTGGAAATGTATCCTGAAAATATTTATGGCACGTATTTTTTAAAGACTGACACCTGAGCTGACAACTGTTACCAATCTTTTTTGTTTTTTTTCCCTGCTTTTTCTCCCTAAGTCCCCCCAGTACATAGATGTATATTTTAGTTGTGGGTCCTTCTAGTTGTGGCATG
>NW_025801899.1:0-3034 GCF_021613505.1 Equus quagga | reverse complement strand
GTGGTCACATTCTCTTACTATATCTAATTTTCCCGGGAGGTAGTGCCTCCCAAGCAGCCACCCAAAGGAGTGAAAACTAGAGGTTAAGAAAGGAAAAGGAATGAAGGGCAATTAGAAGCAGCACAGGTTTCAGAACTATGTGAGGGTCCGGCCGGTTATTCTTCAGCAAGGGGCGACGCTGCACCCCTCGGCGTTAATCGGCTGGACCCTGTCAAACAGCCGATCAAATGATGTAGCCACGGCTCCCGGCAAAAAGCCAAGCCTCCGGTAGTCAAAGATGTTCAGACACCGGAAGAAAAACTTGATGAGGACATAACTGCCTTAAGTGTGTTAGATCCTTTTAATGCTAATTTCAATGTGACACAACCACCAATGGCAGGTGCCTTCCGCTCCCCACCGCAACCCCAGGCGGCGGAAAGCGGGAGGGAACCCCCACAGCAACCGCCCCCTTTGTGTCTGCCCATATCAGATGAAGAGGTGGTAGTGGGGGCCGAGTCCCCAACAGATCAGCCTAGGAACGAACCAGAAGCAGGAACTGTCTCCCCCTCGAGAACCCGACAGGGTACTCCTTTTGGCCAGGGGTCTTCTGGAATGGGGGCAGGGCAATTCCCTCTGCTCCAGCTGCCTGTAGGGACAAATGGTCAGGGGCAACCGGCTGCCTACTATTGGACTTATACCCCTTTCTCAACCTCTGATTTGCTAAATTGGAAAAACCAGAACCCGTCCTACCGGGAAGACCCACAAAAGATGACAGATTTGTTTACAACTATTTTTTCTATCCATCGCCTACTTGGGCAGACATTCAATCTTTGTTAAGTATAATGCTTACAGGCGATGAGCGATGCCTTGTAGTAGTAAAAATAAGGGAAGAGGCTCAGCATTTGCATGATGAGGATCCCAATCAAACTCCCACTCCCGACGTGGCCATTCCCCAAGCAGAGCCCAGTTGGGACCCAAACACGGATGCAGGGAATGCGCTATTAAGCCATTACCGAAGGTGTGTCTTGGCTGGACTTAAGAAAGGAGTCCCCAAACAAAGGAGCCTAAACAAAATTCAGGAACTCCGGCAAGAAACAGGAGAAAACCCTGCAGCGTTTTTAGAACGCATAGATCAGGCCTACAGAAAATATACTGATTCAGACCCAGAAGCCCCTGAAAACCTTCGGATGGTCAACATGACCTTTATTGGACAGAGTGCCCCAGACATTAGGAGGAAGCTGAATAAGGTTGAAGGGGCCATAGCCATGAGCCCTGGTCAATTAGTGGAAATTGCCTTTAAAGTATATAATGCTCGGGAGGAGCATAAAGCCAGGCCAGTGAAAGTGCTCTATGCAGCTTCCCTAAACTGGAGAAATGGGGAAGAGGATCCAAGACTGAGGAGGAAAAGACGCCGAAAGTTAGAGAGAAATCAGTGTGCCTACTGCAGGGAGAAAGGGCACTGGAAAAATGAATGCCCTAGGCTAAAAATAGACACCAAAGGGGAAAGATGTCTTCCCCCAAGAAGGCTCATGGCCCCTCGAGTCCGGAACTTAGAGGAGGAAGATGATGATTGACGGGGCCCAGGGTTCCTTGCCATGCTGGCAGCTCCCATTCCAATAGTCGCCCACGAGCCCCGGGTACAAATGACAGTGGGGGCCCAACTGGTTGATTTTCTAGTGGATACTGGTGCCACTTATTCGGTGTTAAACAGCAAATTGACATCATTAAGTAATTCCTCAATTGCCATTGTTGGAGTCACAGGCGAAACTCAGCACAGACCCATGCTACAACCGCTGGAATGCAGCTTGGGAGAACAAAAGTTAAAACATAGCTTTTTATATATACCAGATTGTCCCATTCCTCTCCGCGGACGAGATTTGCTCTGTAAACTGAATGCTCAGATAACTTTTTCACCCAAGAAGCAGCAGCTCCACCTACAGGTGCCACCGGAAAATGCACTCAGACTACAAGCCCTCCTGGAAACAACAGAAGGAGAGCACCCAATACCGCCTGAGAGCCACGAACGCGTGAGCACAGCCGTCTGGGCTGACGGAGTGCCCGGACGAGCTCGATCTGCCACCCCAATAAGAATTGAACTTAAAAAAGGAGCCTCTTGTCCAAGAAAGAAACAATATCCCCTGAAGAAAGAGGCCTTAAAAGGTATTCAACCGGTTTTGCAAAGATTTTTGCAGCGTGGGCTGATAAGGCCCTGCCAATCACCATACAATACGCCTATTTTACCAGTTAAGAAACCACACTCAGATGAGTACCGGTTTGTGCGGGATTTAAGAGCCATTAATGACATTGTACAGGATATACATCCAACAGTACCAAACTCCTGTACACTATTAACTACTGTACCAGGGGAATATGGCTAGTTTTCAGTGTTGGACCTTAAGGATGCTTTCTTTTGCATTCCATTGGAAATGAAATCTCAACTATTGTTTGCCTTCGAGTGGCAAGACCCAGATACACGGGCCACCAACCAATATTGTTGGACTGTGTTGCCTCAGGGGTTTAAGAACTCCCCTACCCTGTTTAATGAAACTTTGGCAAAAGACTTGAGCGGACTCCAACTCAATCAGGGAACATTACTACAATATGTTGATGATTTGCTGATAGCAAGTCCTAGTTACCAGCACTGCTTGAACAACACCATCATAGTACTAAATCACCTTGCCTGGTGTGGCTACAAGGTATCCCCCACAAAGGCCCAGATCTGTAAACAACAAGTGGCCTATTTGGGTTTTCAAATAAGCCAAGGCACCTGCAACTTAATGTCTGACCGACGACAGGGGATTTTGCAGGTGAGAGCTCCTCAAAATAGAAGACAGTTAAGGGGATTCTTAGGTATGGCAGGGTTTTGCCGGATCTGGATTCCAATTTTGGATTGATAGCCAAACCATTATACGATGCTTTGAAGGGAAAAGAAACAGATCCCCTCGTATGGTCAGGAGAATGCCAGCAGGCATTTGAGGCTTTAAAGCAAAAGTTGTTGACTGCACCGTCCTTGGGCCTTCCAGATCTAAAAAAAGAATTCAAGCTATATGTACAT
>NW_025801898.1:0-3010 GCF_021613505.1 Equus quagga | reverse complement strand
GGGGGGCGGATGGTATGAGATGTATAATATTGGCACTCAGATTATCGTCCAAAACTCTAAGAATACAGTTAGTCATTCTTTCTGTAAACATTATTCAGGGAGCGCTTGGTGCCTGCTACATCTGAGGCACTTGATGGATCCGTGTTGAGGGAATGAAAGGAGGACAGTGCTGGGCTGTACATACCCAGTGTCGACTCTAAAATGCCTAATATGAAAGGTTGCAATAGCAGTGAGATGGGGTAGTAGTAAATAACGTGAGTAACAGTCTAAAAACAGGAGTTTATCCTCCCACTAGTGTAGTCCTCAGTTGGTAGACTGGCCCCGGGGCTCTGTCCTCGCTGTGTGGAATCTTTGGGATGAGAGGCAGTATTTAGGCCGTCTTAGCTTTGCAGCTCTGTTCATAAATAGTGCATCCGTCTGCAGCAGCACAGGCCCTCTGAACGTACCCTCTCCCGAAAAGCAGGCAGCAGCCATGCCGGGGTTTATCGAGCACTGTCTATGTAGCAGGCTTCTTTTGGAGGGATGGTTAGCCCTGAGCTAACATCTGCTGCCAATCCTCCTCTTTTTGCTAAGGAAGGCTGGCCCTGAGCTAACATCCATGCCCATCTTCCTCTACTTTATGTGTGGGATGCCTACCACGGAATGGCTTGACAAGCGGTGCCATGTCCACACCCAGGATCCAAACCGGCAAACCCCAAGCTGTCAAAGCGGGATGTGTGAACTTAACCACTGTGCCACCGGGCCAGCCCCCCTGTGGCATGCTTTATGTTAAGGAATTGGGTGAGCAAACAGACATAGTCTCTACCCTCAAGGAATTTATAGTATTATGGGAGAGACGGGGATTAAACAAGTCAAATCCTTAACACAAGCTATGAATATAAGTGTTTTGAGGGCTAAGAAGAGAAAGAACAAATGCTATGAGAAAGAAGCAGAAGACACCCATTTTTGGGGGGATCAGGGATGACCTCTCTGAGAATGTTGATTTTAAGAAGTTGTCTCTGAAATTGAAACCAGAATGACTAGAAGTTTCTGACCATTTTAATTGTGCTGTTGAGAAATTGTCCCAAATGTCTTGCATGTGATAAACACTCAATATGTATTAGCAACGACTATAATAAACACTTTCATATCCATTACCTCGTGGGCTGGTCCCAATGCTGGCGGCCCACTCTGGTGGTTACTGCTATTCCCACCGTACAGCTGAGGACTCCTCTGAGGCTCCAGTGGGTAAGTGGTAGAGTGAGGTGGTGGCTCATTTCACTAGTCAAAGGCACAGCTGAGATCGGAACTGAATTTTCCTTACAGATCCATCAGTGCTCATCTCTCCAAAGCTATTTTGGAATGGAATATGCAGTGATTAGGGTCTATACCTCATCTTCAGGAGCATGTGAACTGTTGGAGGGAGCCTCTCCCAGTGTTCCGGTACGGCAGTCGAGCCCTGTGCCGAGTTCTGGGGCGCTTCATGTGCAGCTTGTTCAATTCCAGGACGGTGTGGCCATTGGGAAGCACGTGGAGTCGGGCAGCATCTGCCTGTTCCTTTTCCCTTTGAATCTATCATTTCTTAAAGATTCTCATAAAACTAATGGCAGGATAAGGCAAGAAATCACATTACACTTTATAACGGCTAATTAGGAAAATATGTTAAAAAGTGTTCCCCACAGTGCCGTTTCATGGTTGTGCTGTTGGTAATCAGCACTTGTCTTCCAAGTGTCAGAATCTCGAAAGCAAAGCTACCTGCTTTACTGGGTTCTGTCACACTAATGAAATGAGTTAAGTGGAGTACTGGAAATGCTGTGCCGCTATTATCGCTCAAGTCCTTTGAAGGGGTACTTTGAGGCTACTACTTTGGTTCTGGCTGATCCTTTGAGCATTTGAGTGGGCATAAAAGCTTTTTAAGAGCTCCCTCCAACCCCCGATATAGAGTTTCTTTGCCTAGCAAAGACGTTTTTGGGGCCCAGTGCCCCAGTGAAGTGTTCACGTTCCACTTCACTGGCCTGGGGTTTGCCGGTTGGGATCCCGGGTGCGGACATGGCACTGCTTGGCAAGCCATGCTGTGGTAGGTGTCCCACATATAAAGTAGAGGCAGATGAGCACGGATGTTAGCTCAGGGCCAACCTTCCTCAGCAAAAAGAGGAGGATTGGCAGCAGATGTTAGCTCAGGGCTAATCTTCCTCAAAAAAAAAAAAAAAAAGAAAAGATTTTTTTGGGCCAGTACTGGGGCTCTAGATGAGCATTTTGGAGGTCAAAGGGGGTTTCTTTGACTGGTTCTGAATGAACACATCCATCGTGAGCAGCAGGCCCCTGACAGACCTTGGGTATGCGAAGATTAGAAGTTGACACCCCTACTTCATAGAAAGGGAGCAAAATCTGTAGCACTGTTTGCCTTTGATACGCTACAGGCTGCAAACATACATAGTCATGATGTTAGTTTCTGGGTGGCTGGACTGTACTAAGAGGAGAATGGAACTGAAGGAGTACGTGGACCACAGCATGGGTTCGCCTTACACAGGGAGAGGTACTCTCAGCCCCACTGCTAGCTCATCTTGTGACCCAGCAGGAGTCCTACTTTGCAGACAGTGGTGTCTGAATAATTTATGCAAAAAGGAGTTTATGGGAAGTCTGATAGGGCTCGAAGAACCAAGTTTGGGAATGAGCAGGACTGGTGGAGTTTGAGAGTCCAAAGGATAGATATTGTGGTCCTTGCCATGCAGCCAGCAACATCTGATGAGCTGCTGCCACTACAATAGATAACTGGAATCATTCTGGATTCTGTATATTCCAAGTCTTAGGAGGAGGCATCTGACTAGGTGGGCTTGGGCCACACGCCCTTTTCCTAGCTGTGCCCTTTTACTTTCTCTGGTGCGAGACAAGATCCTGGGTTTACTGCCTCATGGAGACTATGTGTAAGAGTAGGTCACCAAAGGAATCAGGATGCTTTTAGGAGGGAGAATGGACACTAGGCAGCCAAAAAGTGACAAAGGACCAATACGGCTGGTTAGGGACAGACTCC
>NW_025801897.1:0-2288 GCF_021613505.1 Equus quagga | reverse complement strand
CAGGGCCGCCTCCTCCAGGAAGCCCTCCTCTCCATCCTTCCCTTCATCATACCTGCAACACCCTGTTTGCAAATAAGGCGTCGTTCCCGGGTCCTGGGGGTCAGGATTTGACCCTTGGGGGGCCCCCGTTTGCTCTTTCAGGGAACGAGGAGAAAACGGGCTTTGCACAAAGAAAGAGACAGGGAGGGTGGCACAGACGTGTTGGGACCTGGTCCCGGGTGGATGCACGCAATTTGGAAAGCGCCCACTGTGCGCACCCACGGCCCCTACTGTGCCCGCTCCGGGCGACATCGGGGGCAGCCGTCGGCATCTCTCAGGTCCGGCTCATGCGGTTGTGTACACGCTCGCCGGCGGTGGAGATGGGGTCCGTCGGGTTCTGGTCCTCGAGGTGACGGACTCTGTCGTGTTTCATCTGATGCGCATCCTGAGAAACTTCTAGAGCTGGTGTCAGGGGGTCTGAAGTGGAGGCCCCATATTCGTTGCTGTCTCGACCCTCGGGATCCTCCAAACGGCCAACGGCATCTTCCTGCCATGCTGTGTAGGCGTCCCACATATAAAGTGGAGGCAGATGGGCACTGATGTGAGGTCAGGGCCAGTCTTCCTCAGCAAAAAAAAAAAAAAGAGAGAGAGAGAGAGAGAGGAGGATTGACAGCAGATGTTAGCTCAGGGCCAGTCTTCCTCAGCAAAAAAAAAAAAAGAGGAGGATTGGCAGCAGATGTTAGTCTGGGCCAGTCTTCCTCAGCAAAAAAAAAAAAAAAAAACCCTTTGATAAGCTCTGGGATGGTGAGTGTATAAAGATGCACCTGAGATGGATGCTAAGCCACCAACGGATGAAATTTCACGGAGGGGAGACCCCCCCCCACCCTGGTCCACACCGCCTGATGCTGGGCAGAAACTGGGAGCTGCGTTTTGGTGCCAAATGAAATGCCAGTGTGTCTGGAGGCAAAATTAACCCCAAGGGCCGGGCCCCTCCTTGCCCCACAGTCAGGCCTCCGGGCGGAGGATGCGGGGTCTGCGGGGGGAGGGCGGATAAAGGGGGAGTCCTCCATCCCGGTGGCTGATGCATCGGGAAATCCATCAAGCCATTAGCCCGGGAATTAACGGGGTGGCTGCACCGCCGTCCGTCTGATTAACGCCTGAATAATTGATCGGAGCGTTGGTTTGGTCTCCGGAACGTCTGCCGTTATTTACCGGCCTCGTCGGGACGGTGCGGGTTTGAAAGGGTCCCCCGGTCGGTGCTGGGGTTTCCGGGCTCTTCAGGGACGAGGCGAGCGAGCTCTTAGGCGGCCCATTAGCCTCATCGGACGTGATATATGGTCGTGGGGACCCGGGAACGGCTTTTAGGGTTTTTATGAGACAATAATTATTCATTTGAGGAGCAATTTACTGCGTGCAAAATTCCCCCCCCCAGTAACTATTTTAAAGTGTGTCATTCCGAGGCTTCAACGCCGGTCCCCACATCCTGGACCCGACCCCGCTGTTGATTTCCAAAGCATTTTTCTCGCCCCGAATGGAAACCGTGTCCCTGCGACACCGTCACTCCCTGTTCCCCTTTCCTCCACCGTTTGGCTTTCAGACCTTTATGATTTGGGACCCGGAGAAGTGGAATCGTGCGGCGTTTGTCCTTTGGCGATGGGGTTGTTTCGATCCACTTGATGTCGTCAGGGTCCATCCACGTTGTGACCTGTGTCCGGGCTTCATTCTTTTTCACGGCTGAGTAATATTCCACCGCGTGGATGGACGGCGTTCTGTCTATCCATCCGTCCGTCAATCGACACTTGGGTCGCTTCCACCTTTCGGCTGCTGTGCACACGGGGGTACAATTTTCTGTTCCAACCCCACTTTTCAATTCTTTGGGTGTCGGCCCAGGCGTAGAAATTGCTGAGTCACAGGGCAATTTTCATATTTAGCTTTTCGAGGGTGGATCACAAATGTTTAATTATCTGTGCAACTCAAAGGCAGGAATGCCAGGAATAATTGATATGCTCTGGAATAATCTAGATACTTCTGGAACGCCGAAAAGGGTCTTGGCTCCACCTAAAAAAAACGGAGCTGCCAAATAGGTCGGGGTGGGTTTTCGGGTCTTAGGTTTTTCTCCTGTTCCCTAGGAGGTGAAATGGGCAAAGTCTACGTGAGAGAGAGAGAGAAAGTTCTGGAAAAGTCCAGGGATGCTGAGGTTGGCTCTAAAAACGAGACAGGTCATCGTTATTTCGTTCCTTTGGGACCCACGTTGCATTCGGGGCTCCATGGGACCGTGTCGGGTCCCTGGTCTGAAATATCCCCCCCCC
>NW_025801896.1:0-2026 GCF_021613505.1 Equus quagga | reverse complement strand
CGTCAAATGCGGACGCTTCTGCCCAGTGAAGGAAACCATCGACTGAAGGCAAAGATAGCACAACGACTGGGAGAGGATGTTTGCAAACCACACATTGGACAAGGGGTGAAAAGCCCAAAGATGCAATCAACTCACACATCTCCACAAGAAAGAAAAACAACAAGCCAATGAAAACCTGGGCAAAAGATGGAAACAGAGATTTCTGCCCAGAAGATCGAAAGAGGGCCAACGGGTGCATGAACACTTGTTCACCATCATTAAGTCTCAGGCCAATGCAAATGCAAACTGCAAGGACACAGCAGCTCTCTGTGGTCAGAATGGCTATAAGGAAGCAGACAGGAAGCAACAAGTGTCAGAGAGGAGGTGGAGAGAAGGGAAGCCTCCTGCACCGTTGGTGGGAGTGCAGACCGGTGCAGCCACTACGCCAAGCGGTGTGGAACTGCCTCAGAACTTTAAGAATCCATGTCCCATATGATCCAGCTATTCCTCTGCGGCGTCTTGAGCCAAAGAACTCGGAAACACTACTGCATAATGTTCAAGCAGAATGTGTCTAAAGACTGACGTCTATCACTGTGGATTATTCACTTGTGGTTTCTGTTGGCCTACTATTTGACAGGACCTTATTTTCTTTTCCGTAGTCCAATCGTCATGGTCTTTCTGAGGTATCTCCCTTTGGTATGCTTATCAGTTCGTTCTCCTTCATTCCAATTTATGAATTTTGCATTTCTTTAATCCCCTTAGGTTCCGTAGGCCGAAGTTTGAGTCCTTTCGTGATTGTTGGGTGTTTTCTTGGAATTTTTATAGGTCACTTGTAGGAATCTTTGCTATCCTCGTCGAGTTGACACTGCACCCTGAGAACTCTTGGTCGTCTTGGCTGGTTTGACATTCTGAGATCAGAAACTCCAGATTTTTGGGGGTCCTGGCAACCGCCTTCATGGACATTATGTTTCTGAGACAAGTTAGCAAAATCTGATGAACTCCTCTCTCCAGGTAACAGATTTTTCTGTCTCTTTTCTGGATTTGGGAAATTTCGAACTTAACCCCTGATCCTTGGGCGCTCCACCAGATTAGGTCTAGATACTGGCTTACTTTATTTCCACAGGGTTTTCTATTGGTTTGACTTACATCCTCAGCTCTGGCATGTGTAGTTTTCTTTAAATATAATGGTAGTGTTCTAATTTTCAGCCAACCCCCTTCCATATGGTGTCAAAACACAGAGTCAGTACTCCTTCTACGGCAAGAGATAATGGGAGAGAATTTCATTGGAGTCCAACTCAGCACGCTAGCCTGGGGGGGCAGCCTTGAGACAGGAACGAAGCCCTCTGGAAAAGGGTGTTTTCAGCACACTTCCAGTGCCCTTCCAAACCAGCAGACATACTCAAAGAATGACAGGCGTGCATTTCTTCAAGGCTTCAAAGAGATGTCTTGGGACACATTAGCATGTACCCAGTGGGCCCCCATGACTCCAGAGCTGTGGAAAGGGAGATTTCTCTTCAAAGGATGCTAGGGACGTAGGATGGAGGCTTCGATTCTTCTCTTCAATGTCCTCAAGAGATCATTCTTGACTTTGGATTGAGTAAGGCAGAAGGCCAACGTAGGACTGATAAGCGCCAAGTCCGGCCTCTTGTTTCAAATCAAGTTTCAAGGTTGAATCAGCACGGCCTCCCCATCTACTTGAGTAGATGACAATGTTCTCCTCTCAGCGCTTGTCCCTCTATTATCACTTCTTCCCAGTGATTCCTTTCTTATCCCTTGAATCAGCGTCTCTTTGATCTCTTCAAGTTTCTGTGCCTGCTTCCTGTTGGGAAAAGCTGATTCTGGGTATGTCTCACTTCACTATCGCAGCCTAGGCAAATACTCGCCCTGGAAATATGCGGCCATCTTTGGTGACATGTTCACCATGATGTGATAAACACCCTCGGAATTTTCTAAGTTATCCTGACAACGTCCATGGGCACAGTGTTTGAGAGCCATCTCATACCAGTCTGAAGACTCCATCTTTCCAGGTAGGATAGTTCTCCTTGTT
>NW_025801895.1:0-5557 GCF_021613505.1 Equus quagga | reverse complement strand
AAAGCCAAGAAAAAGAGCCTTTTCAGTCACTATAGACACTGGCTTGGCCCGCACCTGCACCGCCTCTGTCCAATTGGTAGGAGGAGCACTCAGGTAACACAGGGAAAGCCAACCGGGTTAGGCCACAACTGGATGCCACCCGCACAACAATTTGAGCCTCCTTGTGTGTCGGAGGGGAGTGAGAGATGGACGGCGGTGCTGAGCGGGGACCCACCCTGGGCAGGAGCCATTTGCTCGGTGTTGGAAGCCTGGCAGTGTGTCGTGTCCCCAGCCTAGGTGGTGGCTAGCAGGATGGGAGAGTGGGTGCTGGGGACCAAGCTCCTCTACCCATAGGTTAGTCCCGAGCCATCCAGGTGTCATCTCATTCCCTCCCTGGCTAGAGGTCTATGCAGATGCTGCTCGGAACCTGATCTGTGCTGGGGTTTCCTCCTGTGGCCAAGTCGAGGCATGCCCCTCAGACCTCCCGGCCCGGCTCTCGGGCACTGTCTTTGCAGAGCTGCACACAGGAGGTGGTGGAAGAGCTGACAGATGGCTTCGGGTACTCCATCTCCCTGGACAGGGGCCAGCTGCACCGCGCCACCATCAATTACCAGGGCTGCTCTGAGGTGAGAGTGGGCACAGA
Organism: Equus quagga; assembly: GCF_021613505.1. Taxonomy (NCBI): domain Eukaryota; kingdom Metazoa; phylum Chordata; class Mammalia; order Perissodactyla; family Equidae; genus Equus; species Equus quagga. The sequence goes on along the minus strand of NW_025801895.1, from coordinate 4,935 downwards.
GGGGTCTTCCCACCCAGGCCCATGAGATGACCAGGGCAGGCCCAGAATCCAACCTCAAACTGCCGTTCTCCTGGGACCCTAACAGGGCTGTCCCCCATGAGTGTCCCACAGTCCCATTCCCAAAGGAATCTGGACTTCCGCTCCTCCCCACCAGCTGCATAGGAGGGTAGGAGGGCACTCTTTGCATTTTCCTAGGAAGATTAGAGAAAACGTTGATGTCGTTGTCACTTCCCAATAGGCCCTGAGTATCTTTGAATTTTGCCTTTTTTGGAAAAGGAAACCTCGATAACAAGGGTCTCCAAACTCCCTTTAATGTAAAAGAAATAACCATCAGCGTGTTTGAAAGTCAAAGGGATTCTCAGAACGTGTCACTGCCCTGTACACTGTTTCCAGACCTGGGAGGGGTGAGGTGGCCACATAACATTTCCCTCCAGGTCAGGGTCTGATGAAGCCTCAGGCAGTTAGAGGGGATGTCCCTCAGCCCTCACTTTGGGCGGTTCTCAGTTCTGAGCCACAGGACCTAGAGAAGCCACTTGGCATGCCAAAGCCTCTGTTCTCCTCTCTAGAGAAGAGTGTCTGTTGAGGATTCACTGGGCTGGTGCTCTGCACAGAGGGAGCTCTGTTGTCCCTCAGCGAGCAAATGGCCTTGAGGGAGATCAATGTGGAATCCTTCACAGGACCAAAGTCAGATTGTACTTTGAGAGCCCAGAACTTTGCTGAGTTGGGACCCCTGTCTCTCCTGTCACAGACGTCTGGGAGGGGCTAGGAGTTCCTGGGTCAGCTGCAGACCCCGATAACGCTGGTGGTTCGCAGTGGTGACCCTGACTCTGTGTCCCTCCTCGTCCCACCCAGAGTGAAGATGAGTCCACTCTGTCTGTCACTGAGGCCTGCAGGATGCGTACCCTCCAGGCAGGCATGATGCAGAGGCTCTCAGAGACTGTGCTGCCAGCCTTCCCCAGCAGAGTCCTCTGCAGTGTCATCACCTCCCTCTGCAGCTACTCAGGCTCCAGCACCGCCCACCAGGTGCTGGACCAGCTGTTTCCCAGGTGACTGCCCACCTCCTCCTCAGCACAGTGGTGACTCTGCCCACTGCCAGCTGTGTGTCTTGCCTTGGGAATGTCACCGCATCTCTCTGAGCCTGAGTTGGCTCCTCTGAAACGTGGGGTGGGAGAGGAAGAACTTGCTAGGCTTCTCCCAGGGATGAATGGGATCAGCCCTCCAGGTGCTGCCCTGGTGCCCGGCTCTGCAGAGAGGGTGGTGGGCCATGCTGTGGTTGCTGGTGGTGATTATTTCTCTGTCCCCCATGGAAAGTAGTCTTCCTCTCCCTTCACTGGCTTGTGGCTTTTTGAGTTTGGAAAAGCACCTGGAGAGCACCCTGTCAAGGAGTTTGAGATGCCATCCAGCTGGTCCTGGTGCTTGTCCTTGGTGTAGCCACTTAGGGATCTCTAGGGCCACAGAGGGGCCACAGGCCCACTCAGACACCCGGGGTGGTTCTGGTTGGAGGTCATTCAACAATGTCTATGAAGGACCTACTCTGAGCAGGACTTCTGGACACACTAAGTGTCACTCAGTGACTGAAGCAGACAGCCTCCCTGGCCCTCCCCTCTAATCTGAGAGTCAGACAGTCACACTTGACATCATTCACAGGTCCCATCTACCCTCCATCCCGGCCGATGCCCTCATCCCCTTTGGGACACATGGAGGCAGCTTGGCCCATTGCGTACGGGATGCTGGAGGACAGGACCACCTCCCAAAGTGAGTGGTCTTTGGGTCGAGAAGGACGGCCTCCTGTCTCTAGCAAACAGGGTGCAGGGAGAGGATGGAGGCTGTGGCCGGGTCAGGCCTGGGAGAACCCTGCATCTCACCCATCTTTTGATCCCCATGGGAGGGCTGAGTTCTGGTGGCTTCCACTCCGGCAGGACTGGACTCAAAGAGAGCTGTGCATGGGTCCCCGGCCCCTTGAGAATTGGAAGGGAGGCTGGGCTGCATTGTCCCCTAGAGACCCACTCCCAGCAGAGTCCCAGCCCCTCCTGCCTCCCTTTCTCCACATCCACACCTTGTGAGCACCACTGCCAGGTCCATAGTAGGAGGTGTGTGAGCAAGCTGCTCCCAAATCTGCTGGAGTCTTCATTCCAGTGGCCCACATTCATGCAGGGCTTGGGTGGGCTGTGTCCAGACCCTTGGGGAGGAGAGTATCGGTGGGAACAAGAGACTCTCACAGACTCTGTGTTCAGCCTGTTGGATGAGCAGGCCTGCCACAGCCAGGACAGCCAGCCAGGGCTCAGGGCTGGGATGGGGCCCTCCTCTGGAGGGGGAGGGTCTGGCAAAGGGGTGCAGATGCTAACAAGAGTGCCTTGGGAGGGCGGTGTTTAAGGAAAGGCCAGGCCACTGACTCTCTGGCCCATCTGCCTCCACGCAGTGCTATCTATTTCCTGCTGGGAACCTGGCTGGGCCAAGGGCAGGATTGCAGGGAGCCCCTGCGGTTTCCCTCTTGGACCCTGCAGCTGGCCACTCTGCACGTCAGCTTTGGTGGCTCCCACGTGGAGGGCCATGCCTACCTTCTGCCAGGCCACCTGGAGCATCTCAAGGCCATTGAGGCCGAACAGAAAGGTGAGGGGACTGGAGTCTGGGAAGACTGTCTGTGTTGAGGTTCATGGGCTAGCGTTCCCTTAGAGGCAGTGGAGCCCTTCCTATCTTTGGAAAGGCACAGAAACTGTCAGGTGTGTGGGTGAAACTTTCTCTTTATCCTGCTCCAGAGCCAGCTCCAAAACTCCTGCCACTTCCAGAGCCAGAGCCAGTGCCAGCCCCCGGGCTGGAGCCAGCTGCACCTCCAGTCTCACCACGTGTGGTAGAGCTGGAGCCAGCAGCCCCTGAGTCGGCCACTCCAGGACCAGAGCAAGGGCCACCATTAGAGGCAGCCCCAGAGCCCAGCTGCCCCTGGGCCGTGACCACCGAGGACCAGCTGCGGGAGGAGAAGCTGAACATCTTGGACTTCCCTCCCCAGCTGGTGGCAGAGCAGCTGACGAGGATGGCTGCGGTGAGCAGAGGAGCTCGCGGGGCGGGTGGCCCCTGCCTTCCCGGTGCCATGAGCCGCCCCACACCTGCCACTCCCTGCTCGGGATTCCGATGATCTGGGTCCAAATCCATGCTCCCTCCCTTATCAACACTGTGACCTGGGCAGCTTTCTTTCTCCCCAAGCCTTCGTTGTCCCCTAGAGAACAGGGGACAGTAGAGACGGACAGTCAGAGCACCTGCTGTACAGGGTGGCTGTGCCGGTGAATGAGGTGGGAGAGAGTGGAAGGTGGGCAGAGTCTGGCCCTTTGGTGGGGGATGGGCACTCACTGAAGTGCTGCCAGGTCCTTGGGTGGATCCCCCATCTGTGCAGGTGGCCCGGACAGCCTCAGCACTTATCAGGAAGGTGATGTGTATTGACTCCAGTGGAGACAGTCAAACAAAGCTGGGGGTTGTCCCTGCCTCAGGGGGAATGTGCATGGGAATGGGGAGTGGGACCCGAGGGGCACTGGGATGGGTGGATGATGGCCCTTCTGGTGGGCATGTGTGAGCTGCCTTCTGGAGCTTGGAGGAAGTGAGACGGGGCTGGGAGCAAATGTCCCCTCCCTTCCCCACAGTACTGTGTCCAGGGTCATCCTGGACTGGGTGCATTCAGTGGACACAGACAAAACCCAGGGACTCCCACAAGCCTCAGGCCACATGCTCTGCTTCCTGAGCTCCAGTTCTGATCTCACCCTGCTGGGCCTATGGGGGACTGTGGACGCCGAGCTGGGGTGCGGCAGGACCGGGTGACACTCTGAATCTTCTGCAGGAGCTATTCAAGACGTTGGTGCCCGCCCACTGCCTCGGCTCCATCTGGTCCGAGTGCGACAACAGGGAACAAGAGTACCTGGCACCCACTGTCCGTGACAGTGTGATGCACGACAACACCGTGGCCAATTGCATCCTCGTCACCTGCCTTGGGGACCCCAGCATGACAGCGCGGGACAGGGCCAGGGTGGTTGAGCTGTGGATCAGGGTGGCTGAGGTAAGCCTTGGCACGCCCTGTCTGGATGCGTGGGAATTGCCTCTTGTTTCTCAGCTCTCAGGATTGAAGTCTGGGGTCTTAGTCCCTGGACTGTCCCTTGACCCTCATGCCAGGGCCACGTTGACCTTGACTTGAGGTCCCAGTGGGGACAAGCTCACTTCCTCCCTTGTGTTGAGCTACAAATCCTTGTGCCTGGCAGTGTTACTCGTCGGGTGGCAGGTGTGCCCTCCCTGGCTTCCCTGGGCATGTGTCTCCTCCAGGACAGGGGAAGTCCGTGAGGGGACAGAAACCAGAAGCAGCAGAGCTTCAGCTCCCCCTCACGGCTCCATCTCTTCGCTTCCCCAGGAGTGTCGAGGCCTCGGGAACTTCTGTTCCCTCCACACAATCCTTTCTGCCCTGCAGAGCCCTGCCATTGCCCGTCTCCAAGACACCTGGGGACAAGTTTCCAGGTGGGTAGTGGGTGGTCTGCTCTCCAGCCAAGCACCATGAGGGTGAGGTGGCCCAGGCAGCCTGATTTGGGCCGGCATGTCCCCCAAAGTCAGCTGAGACCACCTGGGAGACAGCGAACGCCGGGCACAGGGACTGACCTGGGTGCTGGGTCTCTGAGTCTCTCAGCGCCCTTAGGCCAGCAGTTCCGTCCCAGGGATTCATTTCCTTCCAGACCAGATCCTGGCTTGAGCCCAGGTGGAGATTCTCAGGTGTTTCCTTTGCAGCAACAGAAGCCTCTATGCAGCTGAAACCAACACTGTTCCAAAGAGATCTGTTTGGGACATCTGGGAATGGAGGCCCCAAGGGACAAGAGGAGAGGCCCCCTCCGCAGTCCCATGGGGACCTTAGAGCTCAGAACACCCCAGCAAAATCCCTCATCCAGGCCCCAGGCAGTTTGGATCTGCTGG
>NW_025801894.1:0-5471 GCF_021613505.1 Equus quagga | reverse complement strand
ACGGCTCCGGCAGAGGCCCGGAGAGAAGCCCTGAGGGCGGGGCGACCCCCAGCTGCCGTTGCCCGCCCCGTGGGTCTAGGGATTGCCGGAGATCTCGGAGAGGACCGGGGCTGGAGAGAGTTCCAGAGACCCAGCTTAGTAGCCTGGGGGAAACCCTACAGGCTCACAGCAGCCCTTAGGGAAAGCCTCTGCACAGCACCAGTAGAAGGCACCCAGCCGCCAGCCACAAGGCTGGAAGACCCCAGGGCAAAAGCAGCATAGCTAGGTGTACTAACCACAGACTGTAGAAGATGCCAATAGCTCTCCTGCGACCCATAGAGGACAAGTGAGATTTGGTGGGTGCTGACAGTGACGGAGCGGCAAATATAAGTGATCCCACCCCTGGCCGTTGGAAAAGCCCATAACACCGTTGCAGACCCCAAGGAGAGAGCACATTTAGGTGGGCTGCAACAGTAGGCACCTGCAGCCTGAAGCCCCCCTGTGACGGCCCCCACGGCAGAGGAGGGAATCCAAAGGGCCACTGTGGCTACGAAGAGGGGCCCAGGCCCAGTTAGCAACTACGGACAGGGTTCCTGGTTGGTGAAATATAAACAGCTGCTCCTCCCACCGCAGCAGCTGAAACAAGTGAAAGGAGCAACTAAACTCTATCTCCATGCGGAGGCACAAATCAACAACATCAAGCAATATGAAAAAATACATTAAATCTCCAGAACAGAAAGAAAGCAACAAATACACAGAAAACAATCCCAAAGAAAATGAGATATAGAACCTAAATGACGATGATTTCAAAACAGCCATCATTAAGATTCTCAATGAGTTAAGAGAGAATTCTGACCGACAACTCAACGAGTTCAGGAGCTATGTCACAAAAGAGTTTGATACGATAAAGAAAAACCAAAGAGAAATATTGGAAATGAAGAACACAATAGAGAAGATTAAGAAGAATCTAGATGCTCTGAACAGTAGGGCCCATAATATGGAGGAAAGAATTAGCAATTTGGAAGATGGCAATATAGAATTGTTGCAGGCAGAGGAGGAGAGAGAAGCAAGACTTAAAAGAAATGAAGAAACTCTCCGAGAATTATCAGACACAATTAGGAGATGCAACGTAAGGATTATAGGTATACCAGAGGGAGAAGAGAAGGAGAAAGGGGCAGAAAGCCTATTCAAAGAAATAATGGCTGAGAACTTCCCAAATCTGGTGAGGGAGATGGATCTTCAGGTGACAGAAGCCAATAGATCTCCAAACTTTATCAATGCAAGAAGACCAACTCCACGGCATATAGTAGTGAAGCTAGCAAAAGTCAACGACAAGGAGAAAATACTAAGGACAGCCAGGCAAAAGAAACTAACCTACAAAGGAACCCCCATCAGGCTATCAGCAGATTTCTCAGCAGAAACTTTACAGGCTAGAAGAGAGTGGAATGATATATTCAAAAATCTGAAGGACAAAAATCTACAGCCGAGAATTCTCTACCCAGCGAAAATATCCTTCAAATACGATGGAGAAATAAAAACTTTCACAGATAGACAAAAATTAAGGGAGTTCATTGCCACAAAACCTCCTCTTCAGGAAATCCTCAGGAAAACCCTCATTCCTGAAAAATCCAAAAAAGGAAAGGGGCTACAAAACCAAGAGCAGAGGAGATAAGTAGAAGGACAACAACAGAGAGTAGCAGCTCTACATCAGAACAGATTAAACCATGGGACGAGAAACAAAGGAAACTTAAGAAAACTGGAAAACAAGACACAAAATGGTAGTGGTAGGCCCCCACATCTCAATAATCACTCTAAATGTAAATGGATTGAACTCCCCAATCAAAAGACACAGAGTGGCAGGATGGATCAAAACACAAGATCCAACAATATGCTGCCTCCAGGAAACACACCTCAGCCCCAAAGACAAACACAGACTCAGAGTGAAGGGATGGAGAACAATACTCCAAGCTAATAATGAACAAAAGAAAGCAGGTGTCGCTATACTAATATCAGACAAGGTAGATTTCAAAGCAAAACAGATAAAGAAAGACAAAGAGGGACAGTATATAATGATAAAAGGGACTCTCCACCAAGAAGACATAACACTTATAAATATATACGCACCCAACACAGGAGCACCAAAATTTGTAAAGCAACTCTTAATAGAACTAAAAGAAGACATCAACAACAATACAATAATAGTAGGGGACCTCAACACACCATTAACACCAATGGACAGAACATCCAGACAGAAAATCAACAAGGAAATAATAGAATTAAATGAAAAATTAGACCAGATGGACTTAATAGATATATATAGAACACTTCATCCAAAAACAGCAGGTTACACATTCTTCTCAAGTGCACATGGAACATTCTCAAGGATTGACCATATTTTGGGAACCAAAGCAAACATCAATAAATACAAGAGAGTTGAAATAATATCAAGCATCTTTTCTGATCATAATGCTATTAAATTAGAAATCAACTACAAGAAAAAAGCAGAGAAAGGTGCAAAAATGTGGAGACTAAACAACACGCTTCTCAACAAACAGTGGATCATTGAAGAAATTAAAGAAGAAATCAAATTTTATCTGGAGACTAATGAAAATGAGAACACGACATACCAAATCATTTGGGATGCAGCAAAAGCAGTCCTAAGAGGGAAATTCATCGCAATACAGGCTCACCTCACTAAACAAGAAAAAGCTCACGTAAGCAACCTCAGACGACACCTAACAGAACTAGAAAAAGAAGAACAAACAAAGCCCAGAGTCAGTAGAAGGAGAGAAATAATAAAAATAAGAGCAGAAATAAACGATATTGAAACAAAAAAGACAATAGAAAGGATCAATGAAACAAAGAGTTGGTTCTTCGAAAGAATTAACAAAATTGACAAACCCCTAGCCAGACTCAGCAAGAAAAGAAGAGAGAAATCGCAAATTAATAAAATTAGGAATGACAGAGGAGAAATCACAACAGATACCAATGAAATACAAGAGATTATAAGAGAATACTATGAAAAACTATATGCCAACAAATTGAACAACCTGGAAGAAATGGACAAATTCCTAGACTCCTACAATCTCCCCAAACTGAATCAGGAAGAAATGGAGAATCTGAATAGGCCAATCACAAGTAAGGAAATAGAAACGGTAATCAAAAACCTCCCCAAAAATAAGAGTCCAGGACCAGACGGCTTCTCTGGAGAATTCTACCAAACATTCAAAGAAGACTTAATACCTATTCTCCTCAAACTGTTCCAGAAAATTGAGAAAGATGGAGAACTCCCTAACACATTCTATGAAGCCAACATCACTCTGATCCCCAAACCTGACAAGGACAACACAAAGAAGGAGAACTACAGGCCGATATCACTGATGAACATAGATGCAAAAATCCTCAACAAAATTTTGGCAAACCAATTACAGCAATACATCAAAAAGATTATACACCATGATCAAGTGGGATTTATACCAGGGACACAGGGATGGTTCAACATCTGCAAGTCAATCAACGTGATACACTACATCAACAAAATGAAAAACAAAAACCACATGATCATCTCAATAGACGCAGAGAAAGCATTCGACAAGATCCAACACCCATTTATGATAAAAACCCTCAGTAAAATGGGTATAGAAGGAAAGTACCTCAACATAATAAAGGCCATATATGATAGACCCACAGCCAACATCATACTCAATGGACAAAAGCTGAAAGCCATCCCTCTGAGGACAGGAACAAGACAAGGGTGCCCACTTTCACAACTCCTATTCAATATAGTACTGGAGGTGCTGGCCAGAGCAATTCGGCAGGAAAAAAAAATAAAAGGAATCCAAATAGGTAACGAAGAAGTAAAACTCGCGTTGTTTGCAGACGACATGATCTTATACATAGAAAACCCCAAAGAATCCACAGAAAAACTATTAGAAATAATCAACAACTACAGCAAAGTAGCAGGGTATAAAATTAACGTGCATAAATCAGTAGCATTTCTATACACTAACAATAAACTAACAGAAAAAGAACTCAAGAACTCTATCCCATTCACAATCGCAACGAAAAGAATAAAATACCTTGGGATAAACTTAACCAAGGAAGTGAAGGATCTATACAATGAAAACTACAAGACTTTCTTGAAAGAAATTGACAATGACATAAAGAGATGGAAAGACATTCCGTGCACATGGATTGGAAGAATAAACATAGTTAAAATGTCCATACTACCTAAAGCAATATACAGATTCAATGCTATCCCAATCACAAACCCAAGAACATTCTTCACAGATATTGAACAAACAATCCTAAAATTCATATGGGGCAACAAAAGACCGCGAATTGCTAAAGCAATCCTGAGCAAGAAAAACAAAGCCGGCGGAATCACAGTCCCCGATTTCAAAACATACTACAAAGCTACAGTGATCAAAACAGCATGGTACTGGTACAAAAACAGGTCCACAGATCAATGGAACAGAATTGAAAGCCCAGAGATAAAACCACACATCTATGGACAGCTAATCTTCGACAAAGGAGCAGAGGGCCTACAATGGAGTAAAGAAAGTCTCTTCAACAAATGGTGCTGGGAAAACTGGACAGCCACATGCAAAAGATTGAAAATTGACCAGTCTTTTTCACCACACACCAAAATAAACTCAAAATGGATCAAAGACCTGAAGATTAGGCCTGAGACAATAAGTCTTTTGGAAGAGAATATAGGCAGTACACTCTTTGACATCAGTTTCAAAAGAATCTTTTCGGACACTGTAACTCCTCAGTTGAGGGAAACAATAGAAAGAATAAACAAATGGGACTTCATCAGACTAAAGAGCTTCTTCAAGGCAAGGGAAAACAGGATTGAAACAAAAAAACAGCTCACTAATTGGGAAAAAATATTTACAAGCCACTTATCCGACAAAGGGTTAATCTCCATAATATACAAAGAACTCACACTGCTTAACAACAAAAAAACAAACAACCCGATCAAAAAATGGGCAGAGGACATGAACAGACATTTCTCAAAAGAAGATATGAGTATGGCCAATAGACATATGAAAAGATGTTCATCATCGCTAATCATCAGGGAAATGCAAATCAAAACTACACTAAGATATCACCTTACCCCCGTTAGATTGGCAAAAACATCCAAAACCAAGAGTGACAAATGTTGGAGAGGTTGTGGAGAAAAAGGAACCCTCATACACTGTTGGTGGGAATGCAAACTGGTACAGCCACTATGGAAAACAGTATGGAGATTTCTCAAAAAGTTAAAAATAGAAATACCCTATGACCCAGCCATCCCATTACTGGGTATCTATCCTAAGAACCTGATATCAGAAATCTCAAGAGTCCGTTGCACCCCTATGTTCATCGCAGCATTATTTACAATAGCCAAGACGTGGAACCAGCCTACATGCCCAGAAACTGATGATTGGATAAAGAAGATGTGGTATATATACACAATGGAATACTACTCAGCCATAAAAAAAGAC
>NW_025801893.1:0-5996 GCF_021613505.1 Equus quagga | reverse complement strand
TCCAAATTCTAGGTTGTCCAGGCAACCACCTTATGGACATAATGTTTCTGAGACAAATTAGAGAAATCTGATGAATTCCTGTCTCCAGGTAAGATATTTTTATGTCTCTTTTCTAAATTTGGGAAGGCTGGAACTTGACCCTGGATCCATGGTCCTCCTAGTAGATTACATCTAGATACTGCTTTACTTTATTTCTGTAGGGTTTGTAAATGGTTTGATTTACACCCTAAGCTCTGGCATGTTTATTTTTCGTTAAATATAAGTGTAATGTTCTAATTTTCAGCCAACTTCCTCACATATGCTGTCAAAACACATAGTCAATAATCTTGTACGGCCAGAGATGGGAGAGAATTTCACTGGTGCCAAACTGAGCATTCTAGCTTTGGATGTCAGCCTTCACTTTGGATTGGTGATTCCCAGAGGGAATGAAAAAATCCAAAAGGGCGTGCTGATTTGGGGCATAAAGGATTTGAGGCTGAAAGAGATTAGAGAAGATGAACTTCCAAGGACTGTGAATCTCCTCCAAATGCTTCATGATGCTACAGAAAGTAGACCATTGCAAATAGATTATGGGGAATTATATGAAGAGAATGTGTTCCGTGCTAAACAGATGAACCAAGGGAAAATGTTACCGTCTATGATGTTATGAGTAATTACATTCACGAATAATCACAGCAGGCCATCTTCTTCCCAAGTTCAGGAAAAATATGGGTCCACAAGTAAAATTCAGGGCCAGCCATGTGTTCAGGAGTGTAAGTGCCCACATTCCTATTGGGTGGCCTGGGATTCATGGATCCGCATCACTGGTGCTGATCAGATTAGTAACGTTGGGAAAGATAGATTTCATGGTATGGTGTGTACAGAGACCACAAAGAAGTCGAAATTGTGAGCATACATTAGAGATAGGCAATAGGAAAAAAACATGAAAATATTGCAATCTATGACACATCTGGTACACTTCCCTAAATACAGACTGAAGGAAGTGATGTGACCTGCATAGTAGAATTGGCAGACTGCATGAGATGACACGATCATTGCACATCAGAGGCTTGAGTGGGCAACTTCAACTTTGGGTGGACTCCAGGACTTTCACTGGGGAAAGTCTACACATTCGGCCATATTCACAAAATGTAACAGATAAAACCCAGGATAAACTTAAAGTAAAGAAACCATGTCTAGAGAGAATGTAGTAGACATTTAAAAGTTCAAGGATAAAGTTAGAAACCCACAAGAAATCCAGGAAATGGAAAACTATTCAAGCTGTAAAGGGAGAGTAGTCATGTGCATAGAAGATGCTGGGACAACTTAGAAGTTTGAGGGAGTTTATGACATCACAGTGAACATGTCACCCAAGATGGCCTCATGGTTATAGTCTGAGGATTGTCCTAGGCTACGATACTCAAGTTACAGATACCCAGAAGAGAATTCAAAAACAGAAACCAGGCACTGAAACTTGAAGAGAGAGAATACACGCTGATTAAAGGGGTAAGAAAGAAGTCATTGTGAGGAAGCAATAATAGGGGGACAAGCGCTGAGTGGAGAACATGGTAATCTACTCAAGTGTATGGGGAGGCCATGCTGATGCAAGCTTGAAACTTGATTTGAAACCAGAGGCTGGACTTGGGGCTTATCAGACCTACATTGTCCTTCTGCCTTAATCATAATCCAAAATTAAGAATGATCTCCTGAGGACACGGTAGACAATGATTGATGCTTCCTTTCCTATGCCACTAGCATTCATTGAAGAGAAGTCTCACTTTCCATAGCTCTGGCATTACAGAGGCCCATTGGGTACATGCTAATGTGTCACAAGATATCTCTTTGAACCCTTGAAGGAATGGACCCCCGTCATGCTTCGTGTATGTCCCATTGTTTGACAGGGCTCCAGAATTGTGCTGAGAAGCACCCTATTCCAGACGGCTTCATTGCTTTGTGAGGGCTGCCCTACCAGGCTAGTATGCTTGGTTTGGCTTCAATGAAATTCTCTCCCCGTATCTCTTGAAGTAGAATGATTATTAATATCGTGTATTGACAGCATATGTAAGGAGGTTGGCTCAAAATTAGAACATTACAATTATGTTTATAGAAAAATAAACATGCCAGAGCTGAGGATGTAAATCGAACAAGTAAAACACTCTATAGAACTATAGTAAGCCAGTATCTAGACGTAATCTAGTGGAACACTCAAGGATCGGGAGTAAAGTTCAAAACTTCCCAAATCCAGAAATGAGACAGAAAATTAACTTACCTGCAGCGGAGTTCATCAGATTTCTCTAATATGTCTCGGAAACATAATGTCCGTGAAGGCGGTTGCCAGCACAACCTCGAATCTGGAGTTTCTGATCTCAGAATGTCAAAGCAACCAAGACGACCACGTGTTCTCAGGGCTCAGTGTCACCTCGGCCAGGATAGCAGTTTCCTACAGGTGACCGATGGAAATTCCAAGACAACACGCAACAATCACGAAAAGACTCAGACCTCGGCCTACAGAACATATGGTGATTAGAGAAATACAAAAGTCATAGCTTGCAATGAAGGAGAACGGACTGATAAGCATATCGAAGAGAGATAGATCAGAAAGACCATAACGATTAGACTTTGGAAAAGAGAAAAATTCCCTGAAAATGGAAGGCCAATAGAAATCACATCTGAATAATCTACAGTGAAAGACTTCAGTCATTAGACAGACTCTGACTGGACATTTGAAAGTCCGAGAAAGTCACAACGCCAAAATCTGCAGCGAAGGTCAAACCTGGACTAACTTGGAAGGGTGAGTTATGGGACTGCTCCACGCGGGCTCTGAAAGCCTGCATCCACGAAGCTAGACAGGACAGCAGACACACGATCCTGACAAATCCTCCGACATCACAGAGGAGCGGAAAAAGAAGCTGGCCTCATCCGCACAGGGCCAGAGGTGGGCTCAAGTAGCATATTCAAGTCACGTCCTACTCAAATGCAGGTTGCCAGTGAAACACGAAAGGGGCCGGCCAGTGGGGAAGTGGTGAAGTCCGCGCATTCTTGTTTGGGAGCCCGGCTTCGGCCACATGGAATCCTGCAGGTGAGCATCCTCACGGCTCGTCCAGCCATTCTGGGGCAGATGTGTGAGGTAGTGTAGAGGTAGATGGGAAGCGACATTGGACAGCTCCACTCTTCCACAGCAAATACAGTAGCATGGCCCGCAGATGTGAGCGCAGCCATAAACTTCTGCCAAAACAAAGCCAATCGAAAGTTGCAAAGAATTGAAAAATTGAACCTCAAAAAAGAAAGCATGCCAGTAAGAAGTAAAAGATATCTAGCAATAACCTTAGCCGAACAGGAGAAAGCTATGGAAACCGAAATCCAGCAAAGATTCTGGGGAAGAAACTCCAGAAGACACAAGGAGACGGAAGGCTATTCCGTGTTCTTCGAATGGAAGAACTAACACACTTGAAGCGTCCATACCGCATAAAGCCATCTCTGGATTCCATGCAGTCCCAGTCAAAGTCGCAGCACTATTTCCCACAGAAATGGAAGAGAGAATCCTAGAGTTTCTATCCAGTAACAAAGGACACTGAATAGCCAAAGGAATACTGAGGAAAACGGACAAAGCAGCAGGCATCACACTTATTGATTTCCAGATATAGGACTAAGTGCTAGGTACAGAAACAGCACAGCCTGGCGCCCAAAAGAGGCACACAGACCCATGGAACAGAATCGAGAGCCCAGAGGTCAACTGACACACATATGGACAGCCCATTTTCGACCAGGGAGCCAAGAGGAGACAGCAGAGAAAGGAGAGTCTCGACAAGAAATGGTGCTGGGAAGACAGCACAGCCACATGGAACACAGTGAGAGTAGACCGTGATGTTACACCAGGCACACACACCACCTCGAAATGGAGTAAAGCCTTGAACGGAAGACTTGAAAACGTGCAGCTTCTAGGAGAAAACGCAGGCAGCTTGCTCTTTGCCATCTGGCTTAGCCACCTGTTTGGAAGAAGCATGTGTGACCGGGCAAGGGAAACGAAGGAAACAAGAAACAAGCAGGACTCCATCCAACGCAGAAGCTTCTGCCCAGCCAATGACACCATCGACTGAATGCAAAGACTGTGCAACAAATGACAGCAGATGTTTGTGAACCACACATCGGAGAAGGGGTGAACAGCCATAAGATCCAATGAACTCATACGTCTTCACAGGAAAAAAAACAGCGAGCCCAATAAAACCAGGGCAAAAGATGGAAACAGACAGCTCTCCCAGGAAGATAGAAAGATGGCCAACAGGCTGTATGAAAACATGCTCATCATCATTAAGTCTCTGCTCAATGCAAATACGAACGGCACTGAGATAGCAGCTCACAGTGGTCAGAATGGCTATAAGGATGAAGACAGGAACCAACAAGTTTCAGAGAGGAGGTGGAGAGAAGGGAAGCCTCCTGAACTGCTGGTGGGAGTGTAAACCGGTGCAGCCACTACGCGAAGTGGTGTGGAATTGCCTCAGAATTTTCAGAATCCATCTACCACATGATCCAGGTATTCCTCTGTGGCGTATATATCCAAAGATCTTCGAAACACTAATGCACAGAGATCTGTGCATCGCTGTATTCCCCACAGCCTTACTCCCGATATGCAACACTTGGAAGCCTCCCTGATGCCCATCAAGGGACGAATGGAGAAGGAAGATGGGCTATAGCCACACAATGGCATAGCACTCAGCTGTAGGAACAGATGCAGTGCAGCCATTTGTGACCACCTGAATGGCTCCTGAGGGTATCAGGGGAACTGAAACAAGCCCTGGGGTAAGGTCAAATACCACAGGATCTCACGTGCAAGGAGAAGAGGAAAAATGGCCCAACAAACAGGTAGCATGTGACATAGGATTGGCAGTTCCCAGAGGGGAAGGGGGTCTGGGGACGCAGGGACAAAGAGTTGGTTAGGCACAAGTGTGTGGTGAGGGCCTGTAATTAGGCTTACGCTGGTGAAGATGATGTAGCCTACACAGAAGTCTAAATCTATGAGGATGTAGATTTTAAAGCTATAGGATGTTAGAATGCAGGGTTACGGAAATCAATTCACATAAATTCAAAACTCCAAAAAGGGGTGCAGATTTACGGCCTAAAGCTTTGGAGGCTGAAAGAGATTAGAGAAGATGAACATCCAAGGATTAGCAATCGCCTCCAAATGCTTAATGATGATACAGAAATGTAGACCTTTGCAAAGAGATGAAGAGGAATACTACCAAGAGAACATGGTCCGAGCCAAATCATGATTCAATGGCAAATGTTACCGACCCTGATGTTACTACCGCTTCCCTTCACGAATGATCGAAGCAGGCCAACATCTTCCCAAATTCAGGCCAAAGGTTGGTCCAAAAGTCCAATTTGGGGCCAGGCTGTGGTGTAGCAGGTAAGTGCCCACATCCACTTGGGCGACCCGGGCTTCACAGGCTAGCATCACGCGTGCGGATCAGATTACTAGCATTAGGAAATACAGATTTCAAGGTGTGGTGGTCACAGAGATCATAAAGAAGTAGAAATGGTGAGGAGACCTTATCAGTACACACCAGAAAAGGATCCACGAGAATATTACAATCTATGAACGCATAAGGAACACTTCCCCAAATGATGAAGGAAGGAAAACATGAGACCTGCCAAGGTGGAATTGTCAGACTGCTAGGAGATCACACGATCAGTGTGCATCAGGAGAATGCCTGGGAAACTTCAACATGAGAGGGCCTCCCGGACGTTCTCTGGGGAAAGTCCACCCATTTGGCCATATCCACAAAAGATGAGATAAAACCCGGGGTAAGCTTAAAGGAAAGAAACCGGTGTCCAGAGGGAACTTAGTAGACTCTTCAAGTCCTTGGAGAAAGTTAGAAACCGACAAGAAATCCAGAGCAAGGAAAACTATCCTACCTGGAAAGGGGAACTAGTCAGATTGGGATGAGACGGCTCTGAAACACTGTGTGCATTGAGGTTGTCAGGACAACTTAGAATTCTGAGGGTGTTTATGACATCAC